>NW_007729654.1:145950-148415 GCF_000696425.1 Galeopterus variegatus
ACCGGACCGGGGACCGGCAACGGTATTGCAACCCTCGGTGCTGCTCCCGCGCCTCGCTCAGCCAGTGAGCGGGAACCGGTCTGCATGTGGGATCCGAACCCTCGGGCGGGAGCGCCGCCGCGCTTCCCAAGCGGCGCACTTATCCAGTGCGCCACCGGGCCGGCCCAATAAGTTGCTTTTTAAAGATCCGAATTTGCAAAATAGGTGCATTTGAAACAAACTAAATACTATATAAAAGGGTTCTTTACAAAAATATTTGCTAAGGTTGTCTTTAGGCAATAATCATCTTTCGTGAATTCAAATTATGATCATATGCATAAAAGTTTCATATAAAGAAATATTTAGGAACCCACATTTGTTACATGAAAAGAGGTAGTCTTGGGCTGAAATTGGACATGTATTATTCAAAACTCTACCAGTGCCAAGTCACATAAAACCAACACAAACTAGCTTATGCAGCATTTCCCAAAATTCACTACCTTGGAGTTTTCTGACATGTCTGCATACCAGCTATAATATTATTATTGACCTTGTATTGACTTTTTATTAAACTCAGCCTCTTGCTAAGGAATAATGAAATCACAAGTTCCATGTACTTGTGTTTTTTCTTTAATGCACAATTAGATAAATACACAGCTTGAATTTTTTTACATGTTCATAAGTATTCAACTGAAAATCATCCTCTGTCCCACCAGTGGTACGAATGCCATTCCTTAAGGCACAGAAAGGGAGACTGTTACATACTGAATTATGTCCCCCCCAAATTCATATGTTGAAGCCCTAACCCCCAATGTGACTATGTTTGGAGACAGAACCTTTAAGGAGGTAATAAAGGTTAAGTGAGGTCATAAGGGTGGGGCCCTAACATGATAGAACTGTTGTCCTTATAAGAAAACTGCCACCAGAAAGCTGTCTTTTTCCACATGCACAAGCACAGAGGAATGACCATTCAAGGACACAATAAGAAGGTGGCCATCTGCAAGCGAGGAAGAGAGCCCTCACCCAAAACAGATTTTGCCAGCACCTTGATCTTGGATTTCCCAAATGGCCAAGAAATAAATGTCTGTTGTTTAAGCCATCCAGTCTATGGTATTTCACTATGGCAGCCTGAGAAGACTAATACCAAGACTATAGAAACTAACAAACAAACTCAACACCATGCCCAAGGAAGACAAAAATGGCCAGAAGCAGATGTTCTCTTAGGTTCCCAGCTCCACTTCTCTTCAGATGCTAGTGTGTGCTCTCTCCCAGAGTGGGCTTCTTCACAACGCAGTGGAATTGGCCAAAGCTGCCAGGCTCCATTTTCCCGCCCTGCCCTCAGGAAGGAAAGGACCTTTCTCTCCCAGCTCCCATTCAAAATACCCCATGGAAGGTCACTTGTCGGCCTGGCTTTGGTCACATGCATATCCCTCAACCAAAAGCTATGGCTGGGCCAATGTGGGTACAACATGGCTCATGACCAGCCTGAGTCCCACACCCCTCCACAGCCCAACAGTGATGCCTGGGAAATTCTAGGTCTCCAGACAAGTTTTGTAGAGGGCCCTCAGGTACTGTCTCTCCAGTCCTCTGACTATCTCTTCCCCACCCCCAGGCCATGCTCTCCTCCTTCTGCACTCCCACCTGCCTCCACAGGCCCTCCTCTCCTTCAGTCCTAGTGGGACTCTTCTGACACCCCAGTATTTGCCTATGTCATAAAACAGCTGCCCTTTCTGGAGACTCAGTTCTGTGCCAGGTACTGTGCTAAGTGCATAACATATACAATATTAGTCTAAACACAACAACCTTAGGAGGTGGGCACTATTATGTGCCCATTTTACAGTTGAAGAGGCACAGCCTTAGAAAATGAACTCTCCTAAGGTCACAAAGCCAGTGAGCAGCTGAGTCGACAGCAACCCAGGCCTGACAACTCCAAAGTGTGCAGACAGGGTCCTCTGCTCACTCCCTCTGCTCTGCCCCCACCTATTTGCATCTCTGTTCCTGGGGCAGGGGTGCCTGAGCACACCCAACACCTCCTCTTGAACCGCACCTTTCCACTCCATTATGAAAGGATGCTGTTCAAAAGGCAGGGCAAGGATTGCCACCCCCACTTTACAGGTGAGGAAACAAGGCATGAAGAGTTGAAGATTACATAGTGAGCTTTAAGCAGAGCCAGGTCTGGAAGCCAGGATTCATGATCTTCAAAAGCAGAATTCTTTTCTATCATTCCACCATGATGTCCCTGCCTCTTGGCATCCTGACCTTACAAATGGGCAACTGTGACCCTATCTAAGTCAAAACTGCTACTAAGACTTTGAGCGAAACCCACCACCCCTTCCCAACTCTCCCTCCATGGTCAGATGGATGTACAGGCAGCTAAGCACAGAAAAGACCAGCAGAGAGCTCAGGAGTTAAAACTTCAGGCTGGATGTTTTTCTTTTTTTTTTTTTTTTTTTTCCTTTTTTTTTTTTTTTCTCTTCCCCCCAACC
>NW_007729654.1:148598-179849 GCF_000696425.1 Galeopterus variegatus
GGGTTTTTTTTTTTTTTTTTTTTTTTTTTTTTCCTTTTTTGTCTTTTTTCGTGTCCGGCAACGGATCGCAACCCTCAGTGTTGCGCCCGTACCGGACCAGGACCGGCAACGGGATCGCAACCCTCAGTGTTGCTCCCGCCCCTCGCTCAGCCAGTGAGCGGGAACCGGTCTGTATGTGGGATCCGAACCCTCGGCGGGAGCGCCACCGCACTCTCAAGCGGCGCACTGTAGCAGTGCGCCACCGGGCCGGCCCAGGCTGGAGGTTAGAAGTAGAGAAAAGCTCCAAACCCTTGTGCTTCCAGATGTGGCCCAGACTCAGGGAGCTGAAAGCCCTGCCCCCAGCTGCCTCCCCCTGGTGAAAGGAAGCTTCTGATCCCGCATCACCTGCCGGATCAGAGCTGCTCTCCCCACTGGCGAAAGGTTTCCTGAGAGCAGAGTTGAATCTTCTTTTCCTCTGTCCGCTATCCCCTGTCACCTGTCCCCACTGCCCTAAACTCAGCCCTGTGTCTCACACACACATACCAGGAGACTTCCTGGGGGTAAACACCATGAGAGTGTCTTTGTTTGAAAAACACATCTCTCTGCCACTCAGCCAGGGAAGTGATCCTACACCTCCATGTCACAGGGGTTCCTGCAAACTGAGCAAAGGTGGGGAACCAAATCTTATCTCTGTTTCCAGTGCAAAAAGGAGGTGACGCCAGGGGTTGGAAGGCCCGCGTGAAGGCAGAGGTCCTAAGGCCTAGGAGTCCACTCCCACCAGTTCCCAGTGGTGAGTGGGTGTCATAGACCCTCAGCGGTGGGCACTTCCCAGTCAGGGAAGCCCATCTAATCCCCAATGTCTAGCACAGTCACTTTGGCAGGAGGCTCCAGACTCTTCTTTGCAAAGGTGGGTCAGCCCTAAACAACCTTTCCAGCCTCTGAATAGCCTGGTCCTTGACTCTCTGGACCACTCAAAGGGGACTCAGCAGAGTTGGCTGTGGAATGCTCCTCAGGGCTGGGGAAATAGATCTTTGCCACAGATTATTTTGTTGGCAGCTGTGAAGGAATGAGAATCCCTATCTAGGAGCTGCCCCTGAGACAGACTGCACAGTCATGGGCTACATCCACAGAAGGACAGTGTCCAGATGGAAGGAGATGATAGCAGCATGGTTCCCGTACTGCCCACCACATCTCAAATACTGTATTCTGTTCTGGGTCCCCATTCTAGGAGGAGCATTGATAAGAGATGTGCAGAGAGGGGAATCCAGGATAAGTTCTGGACACCTGGCAAGAGAAACTTTGAGGGAATAGCATTAACCTTAAAGAGAAGAAGTGGGGCTCCAAAAACATAGTTGCCCTGGAAGAAGGATTGGATATGCATTCCCTGTGGCTCCCAGATCACAGCCAGTGCCAATGGGTGGCACACCTTGGTCTAAGAACATGTCTTTAGGCCCTGAGCTGCCAAGTGAAGGCCTGGGCTACAAGGCAGAAACCCACAGGAGGCCAGGGCCCTAAGATTTGACCCACTTTCAGGTCTGGGACTAGGTCAAATTTCTGGAGCCTCTTCCATCTCCCAGACTGTAGGGGGAAAGAGAGCCCCATAGGCCCTCAGGCAGTTCTCAGAAAACCTCAAAGATTCTCTCTCAGAAAAACTGGTGCAAGACTACAGTCTTCCACGTGAAGTCAGGAGCTGCTTCCTGAGGGACACAAGGCTAGCCCAGGAAATCCAGAAACTTCCACACACTTCATTCTAGAGAACCGGGTGGGCACAGTTCAGAGAACCAGTCCTCAATTTGTTTTCTCACTGGCAAGTCTGTTATGTGACCTTGGTCGAGTCACCTAACTTTTGTTGTCTAAATGTCCCTATTGGAAGAAATGCATTAGCTGTACCATTCCCTAGTCACCTTACAAGTACACTGGGAGTAATGACCCCTGGCATCACCAACAATGTGAAAAATGAGGAGATAACTCAGCCTGTCGCAGCAGTGGACAGCCACCCATCCACAGTACCCTGGCTTGCGAGGTCCTGCACCCACCAGAATCTGAAGGCCTCTTCCCATCAGTCCAAATACTGGAGTCAGAGAGCTTGGGATCCTGGAGCTTGTGGGGGAGGGGGGGGTCATAGCAGGCTGCTGGGAATCAGGAAGTTGGAAAGACTCCCAACTGCTTTCCTAGTTCTAGAATCTATTACAGATACATTAAGTAAACTTGGCTCTAACGAGGTAACTAAAATCACAAAAACCCTGTGGGGATAAACCAGGAGCAGGGCTCCCGGCGGTTTATAATCCTTGTTCAGGCCGCCCTGTTTTCAGCCTGCATTCCTGGAACCAGGCTGTGGCCCTTTCCTCACCCCCACTACCACCTGTCACCTACCTGGGTCTCATGGGAACAGGAGCGAGCTAAAGACTCAGAGCTCCCAGGTTTGCTGCAGCTGGGGTTGGCTTCTCTCTGGTGCCAGCATGGCCGCAGTCAGCCACATTTGTTCTACACAGAGGAAGCAAGCCCATCGAATCACTTCCCCAGCAGCCTTTCCCGTGGACAGAACTCAAATCCCGTGCCTCAAAAGACCTAGAACTGGCCTGGCACAGGGTGGGGATCATCTCTACCTGTTGACAGAATTAATTTTACAGGGAAAGAGCAAACTGCCAAACTGCAGGTCCATCTGGCCAAATCAGGCAGATCTGGAGCAGCTACCTTAGGTGTAGGCAAATGCCAAAGACAGCATCACAGAGATTCTCCCTTCCCATGTGAGTCCAAACTGAGGATCTATCCCTGCATTCTAGAGGGGTGGCACTTGGACCCTCAGAATGCGAACAGCAAGGACTCTGGACATCATCTCATCCAAGCCCTGAGGTCACTGAGGAGAAAACATCCAGAAGTGAAGTGGCTTGCCCAGGATCACCCAGGTCATCAGCAAAAGACCTAAGACCAGTGACGTTTTCAAAACACCACAAGGGACCTTGGAGTAACCTGCCCATCCCTGTGTGTGATGGTTAAGAAGCAAAGCTCAAGCAAAATTGGCTATTCCACTTCTTAGCTATGTGACCTAAGGTAAATGACTTAACCTCTGCTAAGGACTGAATGTTTGCTTTCTCCCAAATTCATATGTTGAAAGCCTAACCACCGAGCTGATGGTATTGAGGTGGGGCCTTTAGGAGATAATGAGGTCATGAGGGTGGAGCCTCAGGAATGGGATTAGTGTCCTCATAAAAGAGACCCCAGAGAGCTGCCTCACCCCCTCTACCATGTGAGGACACAGCAAGAAGACGTCATCTAGGAGAAAGAGGACCATCACCAAGACACTGAATCTGCTGGCGCCTTGATCTTGGACTTCCAGCCTCCAGAACTGTGACAAATAAGTTTCTGTCATTTATAAGTTTATGATTTTTTTTTATAAGAGCACAAGCAGACTAAGACAACTTCTTTGTGCCCTAATTGTCTCATCTATAAAATAGAGGCTGTGGAGGCTAATTAAGATAACACACATAAAGTGCTCACTAAGCACTTCAACACCGTAATACTTAAGAAATGTTAGGTTTCTAAAGTTGTTATTGGATCACCCCTGGGTTTCAGGAGAAATACCACCTGTTCAATCCCAAAGTTTGCACACATCTGCCCATTGCCCAAACACAGTAGCTCACAGATCAGAGTCCAGGTTTTGGAGCCACACAGGCCTGGATTCACTTGACCTCAGAGAGGATAACACCTACACTCATAGCTGAAAGATTAAAAATGCTTAGGAAGGGAAACCCTCAGCTCGGGGCCCTGCACACAATGCATGCACGTTAGTGTCCTGGGACTGCCATAACAAGCTAACATAGACTGGGTGGCTTAAATAACAGAAATTTATTGTCTCACAATTCTGGGGGCAGGAAGCCCAAGATCAAGGTGTCAGCAGCCTTAGTTTCTTCTGAAGCCTCTCTCCTTGGCTTGCAGTTGGCCACTTTCTCCCTGTGTCCTCACATCCTTGTCACTTTATTTCTGTCTTATCTGATGTGTCCTAATCTCCTCTTCTTTTAAAGACACCAGTCAAGTTGGATTAGGACCCACCCTAATAACTTCATTTTACATTAATTACCTTTTTAAAGGCTCTATCACCAAATACAGTTGCAATCCAAAGTACTAGGGTTAGGACTTCAACATAGGAATTTGGGGAGGCACAATCCAGCCCATAACACCTGCCTTGGCTCCTGCTACTGTCTGGTTGACTGCCACTAATCTCTGGCATTCCTCGGCTTATAGATGCATCGCTGAAATCCTCCACTTTCACATGGCGCTCTCCCTATGTATCTTCATACCGCCTTCTCTCTGTGCACGTCCACCTGTGTCCAATTTCCCCTATTTATAAGGACATCAGTTGTATCGATTAGGATCCACCCTAATGATCTCATTTTAACTTGATCATCTCTGTAGAGACCTTATCTCCAAACAGTCACATTCTGCGCTAATCTTTTGGGGGGGGCAGGGAATACAATTCAACATGTAACAGCATGGTTGATTATTTTTCTTCCTCTTTAGGGAAGGAAAATGTGGAGATCCACAAATCTTCCTCCAGGCACTGTGCAGTGCCACACTGAACTGGTTTTGAATCTGGAGAAATGGCCAAAGTGAACAAGTGCCTGTCTACAAATATACCTTTAAAATATTTTTTTCTTGGAGCATGGATCCTGCGGCAGGCACTGCCCTAGCCTCTTAGGAAACGTGCAGATAACTCAGACAAGGACAGTGTATCTTCAAGGTGCTTATGACCTCAGAGGACAGATCAGGCAAGTATCCAGGAAGGACGAAGAGGGAGGAACAAAGGAAAATGCTAAGTGCCCTAACGATCCACAGACCAAATGCTGCGGAGGAGGAAGAGGAGGAGGACAAAATGACGATCTGTGCAGAGTATAGAGGAGCCCAGAGGGGATGGATTTGCCCCGGGGCATAGGTGGTCAGCCCATGGCCTGGGCTGTTTGTATGTGTGTGTATGAGGGGGATGGTGGTTTGGGGCAGGGAAGGTGGCATCCACCACTGTCCTCCCAGGGATCCCAGTCAACCTGGGCAAGAGAACTCATCTGCAGGATGCAAGGTGACAAAGCCACAGCTGAGCAGTGATTCCTCTCTCAATTCCACAGCTGCCTGCAAAGGTGACCGGCCAGGGGCTCAGACCCCCAGGCTTATCCAGTCCTGCTGCCTGGGCCATCAGAAACATATGCTCCCTATCTCTGAACTATTCCGCCTGCTGGCAGGGAAGTGGAAGGGCTTCTGAGGGGAGGGGGAGACTGCATGCCCCAGTGTTATTTGTGGGTTAAGAAATAATAATTATTAGAAATGGCAAAACTATAATGATAGAAAGCAGACCGGTGGTTGCCAGAACCAGGGTTTTGTTTTGTTTTGTTTAATTTTAATCGTATTGAAGTATAAAAAATTATATTTCAATAAAGCTGACCCCCCATAAATAAATAAAATCACATTGAAACTTGATGAGGCAAATATTAATTATTGCTTATCCAGCCAGCCTTCTTCTCCCCATTTCCTTGCAGGCAGAGCTGGCCTCTTGCTATGGATGAGGTGGAAGACACCCGAGAGTTGCTTTCTCGGCTGCTGCTGAAGCTGAGGCATGGGTATTGACATTTCTTTTCTATGGGACTAGGAAAATCCAACAGAGGAATTTGGGGAAAGATTTCTCTCCCTAACAGATTAAGACACACAAGGAGAAACTTGCCTTCCTGCCTGCCTCTGGATTCGATTATGTGAGAATGTGATGTCTGGAGCAGTGGCAGCCATTCTATGACCACGAGGAGATAAGCCTGAGGACAAAGGCCAATATGCTGAAGATAGCAGACTGAAAGGTTAGAATGAGTCCTTAAAATTATCACTGTCCCACTATATTCACCAACCCTAGAACTCCTACCTTTAGACTTCTGGCAATGTGAGTTGAAATACCTTATTTTTAAAGCCACTGTTAGTCTAGTGTTCTTTTACCTGTAGCCAATAATATCCTACAAGCCAGGTAGTTTTCATCTCTCCATACTTCTACCCCCAACTCCCAAACTGAGATCACTGTGAGATATAAAATAGAAACTTGTGGCTGTAAACTGCGCCCCATCTGACTTCTGAGGCCACAGTCCCCACAGATAACACTTTCCTCTTTAGCCCCTAAGCAAAACAGGGAAACAGATGCTGATTCCTCTTGTGCATGAGCTGCTCCTCCCATCACCCCTATGTATACCCTCCAGTATAAATGACTGATACTAGTGTCGGGTGTGACCCACACGCATACACCCTCCCTGGCGTATGTGGCCATAAGCCCCCATTTGCCCAGGACAGTCTCAGTTTACATCTGTGTCCCAGCATGATTATCTATATAGACAGAAATCACACAGTCACCCTACTTCTGGCTGCCTTGGCACGCTTTTTGTTCTCCTTCCACAGTACTCAGCACATTGCACTAACATGAGGCTATTCTGGCTTTCCCACCAAGATGAGAAGACGGGAAGCAGGGACCCTGCCAGGCTCAGCCAATTCATCAACTAGTTCACAGAGCCTGACCCACAGCAGATGCCTGATGTACGACCGCTAAACCAGACCAAATGTTAGCAAGGTAAGAGCCTTAAGCTAAAAGGATTAAGGCAAGCGAGTAGAATGTGAACACAGAAACGATTTTTGAAGGGAGAAGAGGGGCAATTGGGAGTTTTCCCAGAATCCTTGTGTGACAGTGGCAGAGCACGTCTGGGCATCCAGCTGTCTGATGCAACCTCACGCAAAGGCAACCCATGCTCTCCACAGCCCCATGTGCACTGGTGAGTATATGACTTGCACAGACACTAACCATCCTGTCAGTGCAAAGGATGGAGTAGCAGAAAGCCTTTTTGCTTCCTCAGAGAGCCAGGGCACTGTAGACAGACAGTGAGAGGCAGATAAACTGCATGCTCTAAAAAACACTTTGATTGTGCACACCTTCCTGTTAAGCCTGTGGGTTCCCGGCGAGTGGTGAGATCACGCTACTGCCTCCCCCAAGGGAAGGCCCTATAAGGGAACAGAGTGAGGAATGTCAGCTCCACCCGCTCTGGATGGAACCACACACATTCTTTCTGAATAACTTCAGGGCTCAGTTGTCACCACTACAGTGAGGCATGACCCCATCTCTGCCTCTCTGTCTCTGTCTCCCTGCCAGAAGTTTCTTTCATTTGGTGAGGTACACAGAGAGTGCCCAGCACTGTGCCTGCCACATAACCGACATTCAGTAAACGTCAGCTCCCTGCACGGGATTCCCGAGTCACTTACTGAATGTGTTCCAGGTGCTCGGGCAAGAAATTTGCAGGGTGTGCTGTTGCTTTTCTTGTGATAATCTGAAAAGCACTGAGTCAAAGATTCTCCAAACTTCCACATCACAGACTGTGCCTGTGAAGCCAGCTCAGCTAAGCTTACGTATATCTTCAAAAGCTTCCTCTGTGCTAAATTGGCTGGATTCTCACAGCATCTTAGCTTGACAAATTGAGGCCCTTCTAGTAGAAGCAAGCAGAATGGCGAAAGGTCTAAAAGCCATCTCTCATGACAGCTGCAGGGCACTGAGTGGAAATGACCACCATTCCTGCGACAACAGCCTTCTGCCTCACAGGCAGTAAACTCCCAGCCCCAGGAAGTGCTGGAGCCCAGTGCTACCCTAGTCAGGACTCCCACACCAGACAGAGTGTTGACTAGGTGACCTCTAAGATACGTCCCAAGTTTGAAATTGTAGGTACTGAAGACTCCAGGCATTGGGAGGACAATGTGGCACATGGTCTGGAGGACCACCAGTAGCTGGAATCACACAGGGTGCCCTTACAGAGAACAAGGAAAGAAGCCTCATCTGTAAGTCCTGGCCTGAGTAGCAGCAGAGAACATTCTGGGCTTCCCGGAGGGGGTTCATCTGCAGGCTTTTCCTAAGAGACGAAGCCCCAGGACAAGAACGGTACTTCTCCACCACCCTGTACCTTCCTTATCCAGTTATGCAGTTGCCTCCAAGGCTCTTTCAAAAGGTTCCCACTGAGGACACTTCTGCCCTCTCTTCCCTCTCCTTACTCCCTGGTCCTGAAGCATCTCTCCCAGGTAGAGATTTAAGTCAGCAAAGGTCAAGAGCCCCAGGATCTCCCCTGAGGGCCTAGAGCCCACCTTAGGGGGATCCAGGTCCCCAAGAATTTATTTACATGCTAATTCTTCCTGGGGGGGCCTCCTGGTCCACATGTCTAGTGGACATCCAAAGTCACAATAGGCCTGAAGGTTTGAATTTCCAGGGAAGACTTTTTCTCCCAGCTTAAATCCAGGTCAAGACAAAAAAAAAAAGAAAAAAGCCCTTCCCCTCCACCGCTCCCACTATGCCAATGGGCTGATGTCCAACACATCCTTCCTCCAGGCATGCAGACCTTTGCTGGGTGCTTTAGGAGTACTTTCAATTCCGATTCCTGGTCTCATCTCTAGTCCTGGAGAAGACGTCATCAGGACTCAACCCCCTTGGGTTTTGAGACCAGAAACCACCCCTTGACACCACTCCCACCCCCCAGGACTGGCCCAGCATCAGCTTCAGCTTACCCTCCACACTGGCTTTTGAGAACCCTGGGGATTTCCCTCACATTCTATGAGCTTAGCTCTTCTTTGAAAGGATGCTAGTTACATCGTCAACAGCATTTCTAGGTGCTATGTAATTGGAAGGTTATCAAGATTTTACTCCACTGTGACACTAAATCAGTGTTGGGATGCCTTATGGACTTTGTCATGGAAAATTTGTCTGGCTGACCTCCCACCCCAGACAACTAACTCTGGCTACATCCCCGCAGATCCACAAATGTAGACTGAACACCTACTAGGTGCCAGGCACTATTTGAGGTCCTAAGGATTCAAACATGAAAAGACTGGACCTCTGCCTAAAACACATCAGCTCTATAAAAATGAAGTGTGGCAGGAACAGAGGTATCTGCACACTTTCCTATTTAATTTGCCTTCTATTATTTGCCCAGGTTGTTACAGCTTTTTTATGGCTTCATACGTCCATGTCTTGTCTTCTCAACTAGACTCCTGGAAGCAGGGTCCCAGCCTTCCCCACCCTGTGCTCACATCCCAAAGGTGTGGGACAGGGCTCTGCTCACCGAGGATGACAAAAAATGAGAATGCCTCTTCCTAACTCTCTCTAATGCTTCCAACTGAAGCACACTCTCGGATGTCGCCAGATTTTGCCAGTTGGGCCTCCAGCATGACACAGCATCCCTGCCTGGCTTCCCTGCCGATAGCAACAGCGGCCAGACCGGTATGACAAAGGATTCTCTGACAATGGGAGGAAGAGGTCTGCTTTCATTGTCTATGTTACCCCCGCCACAGCCACGCTCAGCGGCAGACATTCCCCGCTCCCAGAAGTGCAGCTCCTGCTCCCACTTCCTCAGGCTTCTTCTACCTGTGCTTGTATTGTCTGTAAGACAGCTCCATTGCACTAGCCTGCCAGCAGTGCAAACTCAATGCCTGCAACACTGATCTCACTGCAACCGTCCTTCTCATGCCACCCCCAGCAGACCTGCTCCAGCAACCACAAGTTCGTGCCTGGGTTGAGGGCTGCTGTCCACCCAGTTGGTGAGGCCAGAAACCTAGGAGTCACCAGGACTCCTCCCTTATCCCCCAAATCTAAACCATCAGTGCAGACTTTACTCCCCAAATATTTTTAATAGATGACCTTTGGTGCGTCCCTAGATGCACGGCCCTGATTCCAGGCCTCAACTCCTGTGACCTCATCGGCTCAAGGATCACCAGACTCCTGGTCATGTTCCTTTCCGTGGCTGCATACCTCAACTCTGCTTAAAGTCCCTTCCGCCATGCTTTACCTGTAGGCTAAAGGCCATGGTCGTCAGCCAGGCTCACAAAGCTCCTCCAGTCTGGGCACGCCTGCCTCTCCGCCCTTGCATTTGGCCTCACTGCCGGCAGTTCCTTCTGGCAGCCTCCACACCTCCATGTGCACCATTCCTTTGCCCTGAATGCCCTTCTCCCAACTCCTCTCCTGGCTCATTTCTTTTCCTCCATTAAGATTCAGCTCCTGAGTTGTCTCCTTTAGGAAGCCCTCCCTGATCTCCGAGGGCTTTGCCTGTGCTGTGTAAGGCCCTTGGAGTTTTCTCCACCACTGAGCTCATCTTGCCACACTGAATTTAACTAAGTGTCTGTCTCTCCTACTAGACAGTGGGCTCCATGAAGGCAGGGGCTGTGCCTGTTCACAGTTGCAGCCCCAGAATCTAGCACAGAGCCAGGCATGGAAACAGAGCCCAATAACTACTGAGAAGCTCTACAGAATACAGGGTGATCGATCAAACCTCTGTGGTCTGCTCCACCCCCATCCCAAGTTTCCACGTAACCATTTTTAGGCCATCACCCCAGGCTAAAACCTCCTCCAAAATGACCCTAGACCTACTCCCAAATTCACTTCTTCCATGAAATCATCTCAAACTGTCCCCACTCCACATATTGTCACTATCGTAACTGTCTCCCATACTTTATCCATCCCACCCCCTGGGTAAGTTCGCATTTGGGTCTGACTCTGTGGCTGGATATGAGTCAACAGTAGACATAAAGAAGCTCTGAAAATTTCAAGACCTCCATTCACAAAACTATAACGATGGTGTCAGGTGGTCAGCTCAGCCCTGGGCACTGGATTTGAAGTCTGAAGACCAAGGTTCAGATCCCTGCTCAACTACTTCCTTGTGACTTGGGCATGCCACTAACCACAGAGGCTCAGTTTTCTCATCTGCAAAATGGTCATAATGATAACAGCCTCACAGGCTGATAATGATAACAGCCAATTGTAAAAGGCAGGTGGGATAATCTGTGTGAAATATCTTGCAAATTGTAAAGGCAAATCAACTGTAGGATATTATAACAGTCCCCAGTGTCAACCAACCCCCTATCCAATCCTACTGTCCTCCTTGGCCCACCAACTCTCCCAAATACATGCCCTTATTCATTCCTAGATGCCAAAAATGAAAGATAAGGCAGGAGAGGTCAGTCTTGAAGGAAAACAATATCGAGACTAAGAAAAATGAATTTCAGAGCCTTTTCCAGAACCAAAGAAAATGAAGATGGAGAATTCTCACTCTTTGGGAAGTAAGGACCCAACTTTTTTCAGAAAGTATCATGGTATAGAGAAAGAAGATTGAATGAGATATCAAAATCCGGGATTTCTTGTCCCACTCTGCCAAGGGCTTGCTGTGACCTTGGGCAAGGCATTTCTCTTCTCTGGGCCTTAAGGTCTTCACATGGAGATTAGATCATCTGCAAGGTCCTCCCCAGCTCTGGGTGCCTACGGTCCAAGGATGTGTCTGCTCTCCCTTGTTCTGAACCAGAGCTCTGGCCTGGGCTTAATTCAGAAATAAGAGGCAGATGTCGATAGTCAGAGTGGTGATTGATAATTCAGGGAGAAGGCCACCATCACAGCATGGTTCTAAATTAGATTTTGTGCAGAAGGCAGTGGGGGGCAGAAGAAAGAGCGAGCCTGAAAGTGAGCAACTGAGCTCAGGGGACCAGTGAGTCAGCAATAAGGTCCAGAGAGAGAGAGAGGATTCTCCCCTCCCCCAAAGAACATGAAAAGGGGCTGCCACATTATTGAGGAAGTTATGCAGAGATGCCGTCAAGTTTGGAGAATCCTTAAACATTGCTATTTGCCTGTGTGTTTGTACCTCATGTTCTCTATCTGGGCTCAGGATTCTCCCTCCATCCTAACCACCCACCTCTTGATTCCTCCTTCATGATCTGAAGTACAAATAACATAAGCTTAACACAAGCGGACCCCAAGACTGAAATGAAATTGGAGGACAATGTCAGGGACCACAGAAGTGACTTTGGGAATAGATAAAAATCAGACCCATATGAAAATATCTATGCAAATGTAAGACAGAAACTCCCAGACCCAGGCAGGACCTGAGTGAAACCTTGACCAAAGCCACAACCTCTCACTGAATCACAGCACATCAGAGTTGGGGCCGGGCCATGGAGACCATCTCCTCAGCTCCTCACTGCTCAGAGGAGCCTGTTGGCTGGCTTCAGGGTAATTTCCCACCAGCTGCTTGATTTCTACAGAAGGCCTACCTTTGGGGCACCTGGGGGATTCCAAACAGCCCGAAGTTCAGGGTAACAAGGGACATAAGGGTCTTTTTTCCTGTTGCTTCCTTCTGCATTTGCTCTAAGATAAGAACTGACATTATGGGCCCCTTGCAAACAACATATGTAAAATTGACTAAGTGCCAGGGTGAGTCCTCTAAAATATTTATGATTTGTTCCCTCCTGCAGGCTCTGTTATTGCATTGTAACTTAGCTATTTCTGCTACACCATCTCTGTGTAATCAAAACACAGTAGAGGATCTAGCGTAAGATAGGTGCTAAATAAACATTTGCTAAACTTGTGTGCTAAATTTTCTTTGTGTGCACTTCTAGATACAAAAATATGTAGGTGCCCAGTACTTATCTGTGCAGGAATGGCTATCAGCTGATCGGTTGGTCATAATTAAAAACCCTCCAGACTATGTCTGAGAACCCTCATATACATGAACTCTGAGAAATACATTCAAGCATGTATGAGCTCTTTGCTCTTTTCAGAGCTTTCCATCCCTGGAGATGGAGGGGAACAGGGAGTATAACCTGGGATGGTTTCTCAGGGCTCCATGAGAAAGAAACCAATGGCTTTGAAACTAGTAACTAAAGAATAAACCTTGGATTCAGTAAGAACCCCATGAACACACCCATATGAACATAGGCATGCATTGCATAAACATGTATACCATATGCATTTAATACTTGCGAATATGATTCTGGTATATACTGAATGTATCACAACATATCCATTCCCCAACAGCAAATTATTAAATGAGTGGTAATAAGAATGATGCAGACTTCTGTTCTTTAATGGCTATGCTCGGTAGGAACTGTTAGCAAACTAAAAATGTTCTGACAAAGAATAAGTACCAGCATAATTTACCCCTTTTCTCGGGTTCAGTACTTCCTGAGGCCTCAAGAACCCACTCTCAAAAAAAGTGGCCACTATTTAAACGAAAAGCCAGAGGCTGATAAGAGAAATCAGAGGAAAGTAGCCCTTCCCCTACTGAAAGGCCTCAGGCCAGTCATGTCACTTCCTGAATCTCAGTGAGCTCATCTGTAAAATGGGCTAATACTCCCCTACCTCACTGATCCTCTTAATAAATGCAATGATATGGGGGACGGGGAGCCCTGTAATGTCATACAAACATATTATTATTCTAGCAATCTGTTAATCACTGATGACACTGTACCCCTGAATGTGTTACAAAATTACTGCCTCTGAGTGTGCCTTATCCAGGACGGATACTGGACACACAGATGCGATGATCGAATCCTGATTACATCCACAGATGTAAATCGAATCCTGTTTCAAACACTCAGGGGGAGTTTCCTCAGGCAACCTGAGTGTGTCCTGCACATCTTCTGTTCGGTGCATTCTGTTCCCGTATAACTGGGTTTTCCTGAAAGCCAGGCAATTTCCTTGCGTGGCTCGAGCCTGCTCGGAGCCGGGATTCCTGAGGTTTTCGGCCCAGACCATGAGGTGGGCAGGAGGAACTGGGGCCGGACAGCCGGCGGCCCCTCCCCGCGCTCTGGGCGGCTCCTTCCTCTCTCCAGCGCTGGCGGCGGCGGCGCTCTTGCTGTGTCACTTTCACCCTGCGGAGCCTCGGGCCGCCGCCGAGCCAGCAGCTCCGGCAGCCTCCTCCCCTGTCGCGCGGGCCCCAGCCTGGGAGATAATCCACCCGCCGCCGAGACCCAGGGCCCGGCGGGCACGCGGGGCAGGCAACGGCGTGCGGCCCGCTGGGCTGCAGGCAGCGGCGTGGGCGGCAGCAGGCTGGCCGCGGATGGGGCGGCCCGGCAGCCGTTGGCCCCCACTGTCGCCAGACTGAAGGACTGGGGGAAGGGGGGCCGCGCAGATCGCGCCGATTCTTCCCTGGGTCTGCGAGCAGCGGCGGGCGCGCGGGCACGCGCACCCACAGAGCGCCTCGGTGCAAGGGTCAACCCTAGCGTCTTGGGGGGCGGCGACATGCGCGCGCCCGCGTCCCCTCCCCTCCCAGAAAGACAGTCCCCGCTCCACCGGGTAGGCTGCCAGTCGGCCGGGGCAGGGGGCGTCGGAGACGTGGAGGAAGGGGCCGCGTGACTCCAGTCGCACAGCGGGCCGGGGACTCCCACACGGATGACGAGCACAAGCGACCCCAGGGTCTCCCCCGGCCTACAGCCGCAAGATCCCCTCTCCAAGTAACCCGGGCGCGCGCGCAGACACACACGCGACAACGAGCCCAACTCGGACGACAAGGGGGCTGGCGGGACCGTTCCCGCAGGAGATCGGGGCCCACGCGCGTCCCCACTACGCCGCGGTCTGCGGTCCCCGCCCTCCCCCACGTACACACGCCAGAGCGGTGTGTACACACACAAACAGCCGGGCGGGGGAAGCGACGCCTCGAGCCACCCCTCCACGCACCGCACCCCCTCCCTGTTCACACACGCCCCCAGCCCCAACCCTGAAAACTCCGCGAAACCACAAAGAGCCAACGCCGCGCAGATAAGGGGCTCGGACCCCCGACTGTCTTTTAAAGTCGATGGAGAGAAAAACCCAGCTCAAACGAGAGGTCCCCGGGACGCCAGTCGCATCCAGGCACCGGCACGCGGCTCTGGGGGCCCCAGACCTCCGCCGCAGCCCAAGCCACTGTCCTCCTCCCGCCCTCCCCCAAGACCGGCACCAGGGACAGTCACCTGGTCGTCGTCCTAATGAACCCGAGCCAGAGCCCACCCCGAGGCTGCTCGGGTCACTCGCCACCGAGAGCTGGCTTTTCAGAGCCTGTCAACTTAACCCCCGCTCCGCCGGGCGTATCTGTTCCCCGGGCCCGATTACACCGCGGCGACAAAAATGACAATAAAAAAGCCAATAGAATCGCAACCGCGGGGAACGGCCAAAGCTGCGATCCACCGATTCGGTGTCATCCTTTGCCCCCATCCTCCGCGTCCCCCGCGCCCCGCGGGCTCATCGGGGACGGAGGGAGGGGGCTGCAACCTGTCTAGACGACAGCCATCCACAGACATCCCCGAGCCCGCGGGGACGGGCGCGCACACACATGCACGGCCGCTGCCACAGACACAATCAGTCACCAGGGGAGGGAGGGGCGGCGTGGAGACACTGTCGGGGTCCCTTCGGCAGCCCCAAGTGCAGCAGACCCCGGCCCCATGGCGCGCTCCCTACCTCCGCGCAGGGCGGTCAGAACAGCTGCAAGTTTGGCTGGTACTAAACCAACTGCTTGATGCAGCAAATGCGGGCTTCAAAACAAAAGGGAGAGGAATCACGCTAGCTCCCTTCCTCCCCCCGGGTCGGAACCCGCACATGACAGCGGCTACACCGCGCGGCTCCAGTGCGAGCTGGGCTCCAGCCGTGTCCCCCATCCCCGAACCCCCCTCGGCGCTGGATCTCCAGGGCCACGGCTCTCCACGGGTCGGGAGAAAGAACGGGGCAGGGAATGAGACAAACCCAGGGAGGGGGCGAGATTGTGGAGTGCGGTCCCCCCAGAGGGGGAGGAGGGGACAGCGGATGGGTGCGGACGCCCGGCTGGCCGAAGCGCAGGGAGGAGCAAGGGGGCTAATTGTTTGGGGTGGTTTTCCCGGATTTATCTGTAAGCACGCGCACGTCACGCAGCCCTCCTCCCGAGTCCCCGAATCGATCTGCAAGCTGAGATGACTAAAAGAGGAGGACTGACGAGGGGATGCTCACCTCGGGGGTCTTCTGGCCGCGGCGCCAAGCCCGAGTCCGGGGTGGGGGAAGGGGGCAGGGAAGGGGAAGGGAGGGACGAGGCTCCGCAGAGCCGACTCCTGCCTGGAGTTCGGCGCGTCCCAGCTGCGGAGGGGATCGGGCGCCCCAGCGTACAGACCAAACCGACAGGGGAGGGAGGGAGGGAAGGGACAGAGGGAGGGAGGGGCGGGTCGGGGGGAGGGAGTAGAGGAAGGAAAAAAACGATCCCCGATCTGACACAGGGAAAGAGAACGTCGGAGAGTGACGTCCAGGCCCCTCCCTCCCCTCCGGCCACGTGCAAAGACTTGAAAGGAAAGAGGGCGGCGGGAAGCCTGCTGGGTAATGTAGTTCGCCTTTCTTTCCCGGGACGGCGGGCCCTGGAGAGCGCAGTGCCGCCGGGACGGCCCAGTCTAGCAACGCGGAAACCCGCCGCCCGAAGACTCCACGGCGCTGGCGCGGCCCTGGGTGGGGACCTCTGCGGAGGGAGAAGTGGGGGCATAGGCGCGGCTCAAGTTTGCAGGGAAACATGTGGAGTCAAAAAGCCTTTAAGGATGAGGGCTTCTGTGATTAAAGTGCTAAGTCTGCCCTAATGGCAGATAAAAGGGAGCTTTGTGTATGCACGGGGCGGGAGCGGGGGCGGGGGACGGAGGGAGGGGACTCAACTGGCGTTATTAATGCTGCCTTAAATGCCAACGTCGGTTATTGAGATGCATATGTTATAATTAACATTTGAGCATCTCTGTGGCAAGGGCGGGAGGTTGTAATTAGATATGCACTTTGCAACCAATTAATTTTCCATTGGCCAAGCTAAGGGCTGGACATGGTAGTTGGGAGAATTCAGTGCAGTGGGTAATTCAGTAATCACTAACCAAATCACCCATATTTTGGTTAAAACTGAGCTTGGGGGCCGGCCCGGTGGCTCACTCGGGAGAGTGCGGCGCTGGTAGCGCCGAGGCCGCGGGTTCGGATCCTATATAGGGATAGCTAGTGCGCTCACTGGCTGAGCGTGGTGTGGACCATACCGTGCCAAGGGTTGCGATCCCCTTACCGGTCCGAAAAAAAAAAAAGAAAAAACCTGAGCTTGGCACAGAGAGGCCTTCAGGAGGATTATAAGATGTTGCAAAGCCCCACCAAGCAAGGAGGTTAGAAACTCATTGGAGGAAATGTGTGACACAGTATAACTGCTGTAGAAATCCATTTATTCAGTAATTCACATAGCATTTGGTGAGCACTTTCCACAAGCCAGGCACGTCCAAGAATGCCAAGACAGGTAAGACCCTCGGTCTGTGCCCTCACGTCTAAGAATGCCAAGACAGGTAAGACCCTCGGTCTGTGCCCTCAAGGAGCTCAGTCTAGTATAGGGACCACAGTCACTGAAAGTATAACGGATAAGGCAACTCTTGACATAGAGATAAGCACGACGTGGTGTGGAAACCCCCTACCCCCAGGAACAGCCCATCAGGATGGAGGGTGGATGGGGGTGGGAGAGGGTCCGGAACGTTTCCTGGAGGAAGTGGTGCTTGAGCAAAGAATTACTAAGGTTTTAATGAAAGCAAAGGAAGGGGTAAGCATCTGACTAAGGCTACAGGAGACAAAGGCTCCAGATGAGAGGAGAGAGCTAATTCTGAAGGTCCCAGCAATTTGGCAAGGTGGAAAGGGCAGGTTGTTGTTGGGGAGCAGGTGGGGGGGGGAGCAGCACAGGAAAGGGGGCGTGGCTAGAGGGTGAGTCTAGAGGGCAGAAGCACCCTGGGATGCTTCCCAGAAGAGGTGGGGCTTGATGCGGGCCTTGAAGGATGGGTGGGATTTTGTTTTGTGTGGAGAGCTTGTCTTCTAGGCTTCAGCCATTGCCTGAGCCCGGTCTCAAAGGAAAGCAAAGCAGCATAAACATTCACATCCTGTAGAGCAGCTCATTTGACTCTAGAACCAAAGGGCACAGTGGGTGTCATCCCTTCCTTCTAGAAGGAGGCAGCAGGTGCAGAGGCTTAAATGACTTATCTGCAGCCATGAATTGTTAAAAGGCAGGTGGGTACCGGAAGCCAGTTGTGTGGGTGCCAGGTCCAGAGCCCCCTCCAAAGGAACACCTGACTCTTCCTGCTGGTTTGTCCTTCTTAGCATTTATGCTTCATTGGCTCAGCAGTGTTGTTTTTATGTTTTAACATCTGGAAGATTTCCTGGGTTTACAAAATATTAAATAATAGTACTGAAACCTATCTACTCAGCAAATTCCCATTTACTTACCTTGTTGTGGGTGTTGGTTTTGCACATTGTGTGACAGACACCACCTGCAAAGGAAACAAGAATGGAATTGTCTGGGTCTTGGCTTAGCTTTTGCTTTAACTCACATCCTCAGAGGTGAGGAGAGGCTCAGCAATGTGCAGAATGTAAAATGACTGCAGAGAGCACACACCTCTGTTTGGGGCCTGTGTCTAGGGTCAGTGGGGTAGTGGGGACAACAGCCTGACCCTCGGGTTTGAATCCCAGGCCTAATACTTTCTGTCTTTGCAACCTTGGGCAACTTACTGAAACTCCAGATGGGGAGACCCTGGCAGCTTCGTCAACAACCTTTCTTAGCCTTGTGAGAACCAATGGTGATAATGTATTTAACTGGCTTTGTTATGTGCAAAGTGCTCAGTGATGGTCCATTCTTTCTCATTCCAGGTCTTTCTGGCCCCTGAGAATGATCCCTGGATTTTTCTTTCTGCTGACTCAGGCCAGAAGAGCTGGTGTTGCAGGGAGGATTCCTGAGAGTGAATCACCTTAATGTGTGAAATAAGTTAGGGTTGTCTTCAAGGAACCTTGGCCTGATTCTAGACCTTACCTCCTACTGGCCTACCTCTCACAATCCCCTCAGCAGCTGGCAGGGGTTTACACTCTCCCGCTGCCTCCCCTGCTGCCCAAGGACCCCCATCGTGTGTCACCCCACTCAAGGCGGCCTTCTTGGGGCAGTGCTTCTCTGGGCCCCCACATTGCTCTCTCTGCCCATCAAAATTTACCTCCTGCTTTCTATATCCTCAAAGCCTGGCTCTCTGCTTCACCTCCAATTGTGTAATACCTTCATTAATGTACAATAATATACTCTTTTCATTCTCTCTTCAAACCCTGACATTTTTGTTTTCTTATCTAGAGCTCTCTGATATGGCCTTTGATGATGGGCACTTCAGGCTGGACTGGGACCTTTGGGAAGAAGGTTCTGTGGATCCCTCAGACCAAAGCTCCCCAGGTGGGAGGCCTGAGGCTGGCCCTCATCTGTCCTTCCTGTTCTGCTCTGTAGGTGATCTCAAGTTCAGCCTGCAGGCTTGGGGTGGAAGAGCTACTGGTGCAAAGTTAATGAACTGGAAATTTCCTGGGGAGAAATGACACTGGTTTGGTTTAGTAGTGGCAGATTTTGAGTGGCCAGGAGTTGCTTTTGTCTGACTTATCACATTGCCTGCAAATGAAAAGTCACAGTGTTTCTTTCTGTTTTAAGCAGTTGCTTCTCCTAATCCACACTTGCCTAAGACCCTAGCAAAAGAAACATTTCTCCTTTCTTCCCATTCCTTCTCCCCCAGCCCTGTAGCCTTTCTAGGGAAAAGTTAGCCGTCACCGGTCACTACATTTATTGAGGGCCTGGTGGGAACCCACCAGAGTGCTGAGGGGAGAAGCCCCTGCCTTCAGGAGCTGAGGAGACAGGCTGACACCCAAGAGATAATAGGCTGACACTGTGTGTAGGTGCTTTTAAGTGAACTAAGGGTTCCTAGCAGGCTGCAATGGTCAGAGAAGGCTTCTGGAAGGAAGATGAGACTAGATCCACTCAAAACTTCCCATTGAGTAAAGGCCAGCAGTGGGGAGGCATTGCAGAAGTAGTGACTTTTGGTAGGAGCTAGAGAGTGGCTTCCTCCTGCAGTTTGGTGGCCACTGACCCCACAGGAGGAAAGAAGTTACTGGTCTAGAGTCTACGCTCTGTTACAGTGGTGTTGGCCTGGAGAGATTATGGCTTGGTAGAACCAGGTTAAATTTCACCCATGCCTCATCTCAGCTTCCACTGCACAGCCCCAAACACCAAGGCCTCAAAGACAGGTGCAAAGTGATCCCCTAAGGTTGAAGTTGGTAGTGGAGGAAGGAACAAGAACAGAGAACAAAGAGCTTGAGAAAAGCGAAATAAGAAATAAACCAATGAGTATTTACTGGAAGCATGATACGCATAAGGCACGCTAAGCCACGATGGGGAAGAACGTGTGTAAAATGAGGTTCCAGGTCCCACCTGATCCTGTCCTGCTGCGTGACACTTCCTCTCTCTCTGGACCTCAGTTTCCACACCTGTAAAATGAGAGGATTGGGCTCTATAATCTCTAAGATTGTCTCCAAATCTTAAATTTTCCTTTCAGGAAGTTTACACTCTCTGTGGCAAAAGAAGCAGTAAAATTAAGTAGCCAAAAGGATGAATCTTAAGCTGTTTAATTCCAGCAGAACAGGAAGGGTTTGTAGTACTCATTAAGCAAAACCCTGAAGACCATGAGGGAACATAAACAAGCAGATCTTGTCTTGTAAATTTGAGGATGTAAACGAAGCCCATGAGTTGTCAGACATTCCTCGAGTCTCTCAGAGTTCAAGGTCAGATCTCACAGGTCAGTGGCATGAGCTCCTCATCCACAGCCTTGTCCCTGATGAGGGCTTGGGCAAAGACACGTCCCACATCTCTGCAAGAGATAAGTTTCCTTGTTTGCCAGGCCACTCCTGAAATAAACTCAATCACTCTCACCCTGGGAGGGGCAACCAAGGCTAACTGGACCAGAGGTGTGCACTGATCCGAGGGGTCGTTGGCTAGGGGAGACTTGAGTGGCCCTGGCTCCATCACATAGTCTGAGCCAAACAGATTCCCTCTCACAAGAATCTGAAGGAAAAGAGTGAGAAACCTCTGCTCGTTGCTGATGGCTCCTCAGGTCAAGGTTTGTGGCTAAGGTGGGCCAGGTGCAGGATGAGAAAGCAGAGGAAGCGGGTGGAGGAGGAAAGAGGAAGCAGAGGGAGGGAAGAGATGTTTAGAGTAGCCTCGGTTCCTAACTTTCCCAGTTCTCAGTCACGAGATGCCTCTCGTGGGTTCCTGATTGCTCTGTATACTCATAGTAATCCCCTTTCACTTGCGCTAGCTTGAGCTGGTTTCTGATCTTTGTAACTCAAAGACCGCCGTCTAGAACAGCCTGAGAGAGAGCAAGTACAGAGAGAGGAGTTGGGGCCGTGAGGATCCCTGTAGCTGGGAACCTCCCCCTCCTGAAGGGTCCCTTCCCTTTTCTATTCCAGATGTCTCCCTCTTCAATCAGCTTATGATTCCTGTCTGTTAAGATTTTCTTCTGAGATATCTGCAAAATAATTTGACCTTGAAACTTTCACAGCCTCTAAATCCCTTTTCAAAGAACAATAACTAATATATTAATTGAGCAATTACATTTGCCAGGCAACAAGCAACACTTTTTGTGCTTTGTCTCATTTAGTCAATACAGCAACTTTTACATTGGAAGAAATTGAGGCAGTGAGCGGTGCACAGCCAGGAGGCAGGTGGTGGTCCCCCGGGGCTGTGAACGGCGAGCCCGTGAGCTTAGCCATGCCCTTCACCTCAAAACATTGGGATCCACCTTCTCTGTGTCCCCAGCAAGCGTTTCTCATCCAGTTTCAGGAAACACTGGAAACATAGTTCTTCCTTGCTGGCTCATGTATAATAAGGTGTTTTTTCCTTTTAAACTGAGGCTTCAGAGATGTGTGTGCATTTGTTTGTGTATATCTGATGCCTCAAATGATTCTGTGCCATAGAGCAGTGATTCTCATTCATCTATCTCATCAGTCAAAAAAAATTTTGATCCTGCATCTGTAAATTTGTTTATCTATTTAATATATTCACCAAGATAGACATTTTAAATGATGACCTAAAGATGAAATAAATGTTTATAAATAATTTAAACATTTTTACAAATTAATGATTCAAAAGTCTTTTTGCTCTTAGAGAAGTTTACTTTTTGCCTATTTTTAACATAAAAGTGAATATCAATAAATAACACAATGGTTTCTTCTGGTACCCCAGTGGCTCATTATATGATACACACCCCTGGAGCCCACATACCACACTCTGGATTTTGAATGTTTGTCAAATTCCCTAATTTGTTAATAATAAAATGATTGCAGAAAATAGTAAAGATGGAGTCAGCTAAATGTGCATGAGGTTTCATGCCTTTTTTGATTTATTTATTACCCTAGTGGGTTTTTTGTGTGTATTTTAAACAAGGGATTTATCATGTGTAATTATAATAGTTGAGATAGCATTGCTTATGCATTTCTCCATTCTGCTTTAGTCACTTAACAAAATTAAAGACACATTTTCTGCGTTATTAAAAAGTCTTTATAGATACCATGTGAAAAATCATTTAAATGACCCCTTTTTTCCCTAGTATTTATTAAGTATATATAATGTGTTTGCTCTGAGTTCGATATCATGAATGACAAGCACACACAGAAATGGGCATTACTCTACGCTTACAGAACCTCACAGTTTAGTTCAGAAGACAGATATATTTTAAATAAAAATGGCAGTATAAGATTAAAATCCAAAACATGCCAGACATATAATACAGACAGAGCGATTGTTCAGGGAAAAGGCAACCCTTGAAGGCTAGAATGGCAGGGATAGATCCATGGGAGAAGTGGGACTAGAGCCAGGTTTCTAGGTCTGAGTGGGATTTGGATGGGAAGAGTGCTGGGGAGGCGGCTTTCCCAGTGGGCAAGAGCTTAGAAATGGGAATTAGCAGCAGGGAGGGGCTGAGCAAAGGGGAGGAGCAGGCAGTTCATTCAGGAAGTTCCTACCGTGTGGAAGTTCAAGGCTAGACTCAGTAGGTAGACAGAACAGGACTTGAACCTGCCTTCATCTTTTATAACCACTTGACCTTGGGCACCTTAACCACTCTAAGCTTCCACTTTCTCTTTAAAATAGGGAAATAGTTGAAGATATCTCAGCAAGTTGTTATGAGGATTAGAGGAGATAATGTATATAAAGCACTTAGCACATAGTGAGGACTCATAGTAAGGCCAGGTTTTATTTTTTGGTTATTATTGTTGTTATTTTTGTTGTTATACCAGGGATAGACTGTATAGGACCACGAACAAAAACCTGACCAATTTGGACTTTATTCTATGACCCAGGAGGGTGAAGTTAGATTTATTTATTTATTTATTTATTTATTTTAATTGAACAGGTTTATGTATAATTGTTATAAAGTCGAACTGCTAAAACTTGTTCATTGAAACATTTTGACTTGCATTAATGCTGTATATCCCTGCATTTATATTAAAAATTCACACACAGATGAAAATGGAAAAACTGCCAATACCTGATTTCTGTCCCTTATTTTTCCACTTGCAATCATATACTTAGGTACCTTTTGACCCCATGCAAAAAAATATCTAACGTTCAGAACTATCAATAACAGGAAGGGCAAAAAAAATTTTTTTGAGGATGAAATGTTTTCCATCATAGTGGATCCTGAAGTACATTCTCCTCTTATGCAGAGCGCTAGCTGGATGTCTTTTGGCATAATTGTGACACGTTTGGCTTGGATAGCACACAGTTTGTTGTCTTCAAAAAGGCCAGATAGGCCTCACTTGCCTCCTGCAAAGCACCGATAGCTAGCTGCACTCTGGAAGCACACATCTGTTTTGAAGCCCTGAGCAATTTCTCGCAGCAGACGCTGAAGGGGCAGTTTGCGAATCAGAGGTTCAGTGGATTTCTGATAACGTCTCATTTCAGGGAGTGCCACTGTGCCAGGCCTGTAACAATGAGGTTCTTCACCCCTCCAGTAGAGGGCGTGCTCTTTCGAGCGGCTTTTGTAGCCAGTTGTTTCCTGGGTGCTTTACCACCGGTTGACTTGCGGGCAGTCTGCTTTGTGGGAACCTTGGAGTAGAAACTTCCTTATTTACCTGCCCTCTTCGGCTGGAGCTCTGCGATCTAGAGGGGGTGCTGGCATTAGAGAGTAGTGCCGCAGTGGTGGCTGGGAACACCTAGATTTATTTTTTAATTCAGACAGTAAGTATGGCCCAGACTGTGGGATCCACCCCCCCGGCCTGAGCTGAGATCCCAGTAACCCTCCTCCTCACCCTCAGCATGGCCTCTGGGGGTTCAGTGGAATTTGGGGAATGAGGAGCTGTCCTCTTGGTTCCCCTGTGTCTCTCTCACACATGTACAGACACACACATCCCTCAACTCTTTTTCTGTTTTGACAATATTGATTACCACATGTGTTAATACTTTACTTTTTTCAGAAAGAACTCAAGATAGCTTTTTAAATTCTAAAATGTACCTACTGTATGAAAATAGGAGTTTACACAAAAGACACTTCATGAGATAGTTATCCCTTTTACAAAAGGAGTAACCATAGTTTCCTTAAATAGTTTCTGATGGTACATACAACATCAGATCTGATTGGCAAAATTTTGCTTCACCAGCAACTTTTCTGGAACGTGTCTTTTCAGCAACTTTTCTGGAATGGTATCACTGTGGCTCACAGCATTATCACCTTTACAGGAGTTGGCTGATTTTCATCAAGTTTGGTGCTTGAATAAAGTGCGTATGAAGCCCATTAATTTATTTTGTGCAGAGCTTAGCAACTGAATGAAATCTGGGCTAGAGATCACTGAGTTCCCAGTTGGTCAGGGAAGCCTTCTTGGAGGAAGTGTCAAAGGAGGTTTTCAGAAAAACAAGGAAAGATGCCTTTTGGCTGGTGTGGAATGGGATACTATCCAACCCAGGGGAAGGGATCAGTGTGGGGGAAATGCCAGGCTGCTGTTCTCCTTGTAGGGCAGTGGCAGAGCTGGTCTGCCAGCCTGGAACTTCAGACAGGGCCACAGAAGAGAAGGGCCTAGGCTGGTGACAGTTCACCTGTCCCCACCCTAGAAAACAATTTTGGTCTGACACTCAGATAGGATGTGAAACATTCCCTTTCTGCTATACTTTATTTCAGACCTTATCAAATGTGCCCTTTTAGCGGGCATGTTGCCATGGCAACCTTACAGTCACTGGAGGGCATCTATAATTGGTAGAAAATGGTATTAATTTAGTTGCGGGTTATTTTTTATTCTGGGAGGAGTTTTAGTCTTAGGCTACTTAAAGTACTCATATGTGTTCTATTTGTGTGAGCAGACTAATAATCACCTTGTAATTTAATCACTAAGCCAGCACCAGTGAACTCTTCTTTTGCTAACAATCGAGTTGTAATTTTTGAATACCAGCTTCTTGCACAGGGCCTACCTCTGGAAGCTGTGGTTATCCAGACTCAGGTCTTAACTTATGCTGTGCCTCCTGAAGCCACTTGTCTATGGAATTAGCTGGAGGGATCCTTGTGAAATGCGAGTGTGTTCTGAGTGGTCCACCCATCAGCTGTGCCAGGCTTTCATTTCCACCAAAGGACACCCCAGGTTGTCCCTACTGTCATTTCCCCATTTCCTGCAACCTCCTTCCACCTGGTATGTTCCCATTTCCTAGGTACTGAAAATCCCCCAATCAGGGAATCATGTTTACTTAAAACTTTAAAAAATTTTTTTTAAAAAAATTATAATAAAATACACATAACATAAAATTTACCATATTAACCATTTTTAAGTGTACAGTTCAGTGTCATTAAGTGCATTCCCATTGTCAAGCTACCATCACCACCATCCATCCACAGAACTCCTTATCTTGCAAAACTGAAACTTAATTGACCCCTAAACAATAATTCCCCGTTTTCCTTTCCCACCATTTTTTGGCAACCACCATTCTAATTTTTGTTTTATGAATCTGGCTACTTTAGGTGCCTTATATAAGTGGAATCACAGTATTTGTCCTTTTGTGACTGGCTTGTTTTTCTTAGCATAATGTCTTCAAGGTTCATCCGTGATGCAGCATGTGTCAGAATTTTTTTTAAGACTGAATAATATTCCATTGTATGTATATACCACATTTTGTTTATCCACTCATTCATTGATGGACATTTGGGTTGCTTTCACCTTTTGGCTATTGAGAATAATGCTGCTAAGAACATGAGTTTACAAGTATATTTTTGAGTCCCTGCATTCAATTCTTTGGGGTGTATACCCAGAACTGGAATTACTAGATTATTTAGTAATTCTATTTTTAGTTTTTGAGAAACTACCATAATGGCTACACCATTTTACGCTCCTACAACAGTGCACAAGGGTTCCAATTGCTCCACATCCTTACCAAGGCTTATAATTTTTTTGTTTGTTTGCTTTGGATAGTAGCCATCCTAACTGAGACAGTCACAGTTTTTTTTTTTTAAGGGGAGGGTCTGTCTAACCCCATCATTTAATGATGACGCTACTCCTGATAGTAATTATAATAGCTGACATTAGTTGAGCACATAGCATGTGGTAGGCACTCTGTGTTATCTCGTTTGATCCTGAAATCAACCCTGTGAGTAATGTACCATTATTATCCCCATTTTACAGATGAATAAACTGAGACCCAGAGAGTTTATATAATTGGTTACTTGCCCAAGGTCATGTAATTAGGTAATCATTATATACCACTGAAGGTGGACACTGAAGGGAGCTATAAGATTCCTTAACACAGAACAAGATCTGCTTGTGATGGACAGGAAAACCTCTAATGATGTAGTTCTTTTCTTATGTTTCTAAAATTTTGTTCCTTTCCTGGTGATGACAACAAACAAAATGAAAGCAATGATGATGATAATAACGTTAAAGAAGAAAAAAGGAACTGAATATAACCAAATGTTAAGCTATAATCTCCATATATAAAAAAAAAATGAAAACTCTCAATATTTGAACATTTCATATTCATAGAGAACCAAATTAGGGGGTGATTAATCATATAATGGAATTATTTTCTTTATAGAAGGATTCACTGAATTATCCTCTTCTGTGATGAGCTTTCCTCATTCATTTAAAATAGGAATTAATTTATAACAATGTGATGTATATATAGCTCCCCCAGAACACATCTATTGCTCAGCATGAAGCTAAATCAAGTTGCTAAAATGATTTTCATTACTGGATAATGATAGTGGGGAATATTTGCTCACTTCAGCATCTGAGGATTCCAGCTAGGAAAGGATTTGTAGGCTCAACTATCAAACCCCTGTTCTTCATCTAGGCGCAATTATGAAGACCAGAAAAATGCCAGAGACAGGTGGAACAGATTATTAAACAAATGGTTTGCAAGCATTTATGAAGTAGTAATCACTTGAAGACCCCTTAACAAGATGTAAATAACAAGACAAGCCAAACTTTTCATGTCTTGATAGTGCCAACAGAGCTGGAATAGGAGAGAGCCAAGGATTTTTATGCATTTGACGTTTCTCCTGACCTTCTCATGAAAATGAAAAAGAAATGTCAACAGATAATAACACATAACTAGATGAGCAGTTACTTCTGACTTTCTGTTGTGTTGGTAGAAGATTTCTATCCAGTTAATCAGCACTCAGTAGGCACAATCCCCACCGTGTCAGTTAGGAATTGCATTTGGCTGTTAATAACAGTGACCCAATTACGGTGGATTAGAAAAGGGTAGGAATTTTCTCTCATACTAAAAAAAAAAAAAAAAAAAAAAAAAATTGGTACAGCTACTTTGGAAGACAGTTTGGCATCTTCTTACAGAACTAAACATACTCTTACCTTACGGTCCAGTAATTATACTCTTTGGTATTTACCCAAATGAGTGAAAAACTTATGTCCTCACAAAAACCTGCGTGCTAATGTTCATAGCAGCTTTATTCATAATAGCCCAAGCTCGGAAGCAACCAAGACGTCTTTCAATAGGCGAATGGATAGACGAATTGTGGTACATCCAGACAGTGAAACATTATTCAGTGGTAAAAAGCAATGCATTATCAAGCCACAATAAGACATGGAGGAACCTTAAATGTAGATAACTAAGTGAAAGAAGCCAGTCTGAAAAGCTGCATATTCTGTGATTCCAATTACACGACACTATGGAAAAGGCAAAGCTACGGAGACAATAAAAAGATCCGAGGTTGCCAGGGTTTGAGGGGAGGGAGGGACAGATAAGTGTAGCACAGGGGATTTTTAGGGCAGTGGCACTATTCTGTGTGATACTATAATGCTGGATACAGGTCATTATGCCTTTGTCAAAACCTGTAGAATCTACACACAAAGAGCGGACCCTAATGTAAACTGTAAACTTTATTTAATAACAGTGTATCAATACTGGCTCATCAGCTGTAGCACACTGCACACGAATGCATGGTGTTAGTACTGGAGGAAACTGTGGAGGTGGTGAAGGAAAATTTGGGAACTCTATGTACTCTCTGCTCAATTTTGCTGTAAATCTAAAACTGCCCCCACCAAAAATGTACTAATTTTAAAAAAGAAAAAAGCAAGACTGAGGAACAAAAAAGCCTAGAGTTAGGCAGTCTCATAGTGTGATGGCTCTGTGTTTATCAGGGCCCCAGATCCTTCCATCTTCCTACTTTACCTTCCCCAGTGCATGGCTCCACCATCAAAGTTGGTTCATGGTCACCAAGTGGTGACTTGAGTGTCGGCCATCTGAATATCACATAACAGTAGAGGGATGGAGGAAGGGCGAAGGGACACCAGGCTCCCTACCAAGTCAGTCCCCTTAAAGAGATGTCTCAATTGAATACAGACTACATATTAGATGATATTAACGGATTATTGTTAATTTTGTTAGGTATGACATTGGTGTTGTGGTTATGTTAAAAAAGAAAGTCTTAGCTCTTGGAGAGACATACCGAAGTATTTTGGGGTAGAAATAATATAACATCTGGCTTTTGCTTTAAAATAATCTAGGAAAAAAAGAGAAAGGATAGATGAAACAAGAATGGGCAAAATGTTGATTGCTATAAAATTATGTGAAGGGTACGTGGAGGCTTTTACACTAGTTTCTGTATGTTTGTATACATTTGAAATTTTATTATAAAAAGGAAAAAAATCTGCACACATTTGATTGTCATCCCTATTTGCAAGAGAGGCTGAGAAATGGATTTTCACCTGGGCATTTGTCACACTCAATGACATGGAGCCCTGTTGGTGAGGAAGAAGGGGAGCATGGATATTTGGTAGGTGACCAACATGCGCTGCCACACTCACTAATAATAAGCCATGGAAAACTGCCGCCCTGGCATAGCCTTCAAATCAGATGGTGCCCTGGGCACTAAACCACATTTTCCTCATTATTGCCGGAACAGCCTGTGGGTTAGATTTGCTGGTTGACTTAATCATGCTTTCGTTCCTACTACCTGGAACGTTCTCCCTGAGCCATTGTTCATTATTAACTTACCCCTACACCTTCACTGGGCTTCTACTCCCCATTTTGGGGGACTCAGCTCACAAGCTGCATCCTTCAAAAGCCTTTCTCCTCCCCACCCCCTCATCAGGTTAAACTCCTTTCTGGGTTCCCACGTCTCCTGTGCTGACCTCTACTATAGTACTTGTGCCTTGAATTGTGACATCTTTTCATTTATGTCCTTCCGCCACTAAACTATAAATACTTGAAGACTAGTGCCATGTCTTCTTTGCCTTAGTATCTCCAATTCCTATCAAAGTATCTGGTACATGGAACAGAGCAAAACTCATGAATTGGGTTACAGCACTTTCCTTGTAATTGCAGTAATATTAATAATACTGGCTAGACTTTTGAGTATTTAATATGTGCCAAATGGATTACTAGTGTTATTTCATTGAATCCTCACAAGACCCTTATGTGATTGTATTCTTATCATTTCCATTTTACAAAGGAGGAAACCAAGGCTTAGAGAGATGATTAACTTGTGGGACTTGTAAGAGGTGGAGCCTGGATTCCAGCTCAGGGCTGTCTGACGCCAGAGGATGAGCACATAACCTCCTTCCTGTACCACCTCGGTGCCCTGCTGGGGCTCAAAACCCAGGCATCAGGACTCCATACTCTTACACAGTCCCGGATACTACTTCCTCCAAATATTTGGAATTTAGGAATAAATGCCTTTCATGAGCTGTATGTGCATGGTTAAAACAAATGTTTCTGGGGATAAAAAAAAGGGGGGGAGGGTAAACTGAAGCCCAGAGATCCAAATTTGGAGATAAGGCAAGGAAAGGTCATATCTCCCAGTATCTGTTAGTCCATTCTACAAATATTTATTGCATTGGATTTATTATGAGCTCAGCACTGTGTTAACAGCTGTCTGGAAGCAATGCTAGAGGAGAAGGTAGTGTATTTCCTGACCTTGAGGACTAGCTAATGTGGCTGAGAGACACAGTGATACAGCAGAGGGGACAGCCCGAGTTGGACTCTGATGAAAAGGGGAGACATTTGGGGATGCTGAAGGAAGACCTGAGTGGGTCTGGGGGGCGGAGATGGTCAAACAGGGGCTCACAGAGCATAGATGGTGTTTGATCAGAGCAGGACCTCTTTGCTTGGACTTCCCTGAGGGTCTTGCCCAAAGCCCCATGGAGTCAGTTGGAAGACACTTCTTAGGCAACACTGAATTTCTCCAGCAGCACCCTCCGTCTTCATTTCTATAGCTAAGAAAGGAAGTTGGGGTTCTCTGGCTGGGCTGGGACAGGAAGGGAGTCTGTTCTAGCCCCAAAGAGCTGCCTCTGTTGCCCCTGCGACCTTCTGTGCTGCTTGGAGAAAGGTGGCTGTGTGAGTCTCCCCATAATGGAGCCTGAAGGGATGCCGGCTTTTGAAAGCCTTCACCTCTCCATTCTCTCCCTGGGGGAGCCGGGGGATAATTGGGTATTATGTGCAGCCTCTAAGACACAGGGCCCTTTCAGCATGACTGTCCCCTAGGAGTGGTTGTATTTGTGTCGACTGCAATTTTCCCTGGGCAGGGGAAGGGAGCAGGTCAGGCCTGGCATTGTCTTTTCAGAGCTGGGAATCAAACCTGGGTTTGGGGACTGCGGTAACATTCACAGCAATACAAAGCTGGTAACAGTGGAGGCTACGACAATGACCACAGAGTGTAATCTTAGCACTAAGCTACTTTCTTCTTCTCCTGGTGGCAGCTGTGCGAAATGTTAATGTGACTGCCTGTCAATACTGCCTCTACTCTTGGAAAGTGGGGCAAACTTGGCCATGACTTCTCCACTCTGGCTGCCTTCCTCCTCTCCTCCCCCCAGACATCCAGTAGCTTGGTCTTTCTCCCATCACTCCTCCGCCACAAGCTGAACTCAGGAGGAGTGTTGCCATCCGTGGTGCCCAGCTGTGGGGCAGAAGAAAGCGTTCTGAGCAGGAAACAAGGGGCTGAAGCCCTAGCACTGGCTTGGCCACTACCTGCCTTTGTGACCTTCCGCAAGTCCTGTACCCTTTTCATGAATAAGGTCAAGGAGTGGGGACAAGGAAGGACTAGATCAGTGTTTCTCAATTCTGGTTGTACTCTGGAACCACCTGGGGAGCCTTAACAAATAGCAATGTCCAGGATCCACTGCAGACCAATTAAATCAGAATATTTGGGGACAGAGCCAAGGTATCCATGTATTTTAAGCCCCCCAGGTGGTTCTAT
>NW_007729654.1:179859-181239 GCF_000696425.1 Galeopterus variegatus
TTAATCAGTGTTTCTCAATTCTGATTGTACTCTGGAACCACCTGGGGAGCCTTAACAAATAGCAATGTCTAGGATCCACTGCAGACCAATTAAATCAGAATATTTGGGGACAGAGCCAAGGTATCCATGTATTTTAAGCCCCCCAGGTGGTTCTATTGTGAAGCCAGGGTTGAGAACCCCAGATCTAGTGATGTCTAAAATTGTAGTTATAGATGATTCTTAGATTATAAATCTCTGGATTAGCTTTATCAGTATTATTGGCATTTTATATCTTATTTCTAATGGTGGAATTAAGATACTGAGTTCTTTTGTAAGCATGGGGAAAAGTAGTACCATTTTTGTGAAGGAACTTTCTAGACATCCAAGAAGTGTGACATTCAGAGTGGCTCTTTCAGAGTGGCTCTGACTACCACCAGCCTCACCTAGTTTCAAAATCCCAATTACCATTAGGGTTAAGGAGAAAGGCATTCAGCATATTCCCCAAGTGGTGGAGTTCTCCAGGAAGAAAGAGGAGACCTTACCCATGGACAAAGGAGATCCCCACTATCATCAGTTGCTGGATGGTATTTAGCAGGTGATTCTCAGACTACTTGACAGGAAAGGGTTGGAAGCAGGTAGGTTTCGGTGGTGAGTGTGGGGAGGTGGTGATGGAGTTTGAATGTGTTGTCCCCTCCAAAACTCATGCAGAAATTTGATCTCCAATGTGGCAGTGTTGGAAACTGATTGAGTCATGGGGGCGGATCCCTCATGAATGGATTAATGCTCTCCCTGGGGGAGGTGGGGTAGTGAGTGAGTTCTCGCTCTATTAGTTCCCGTGAGAGCTCGTTGCTTGAAAAGACCCTGGCACCTTCTCTCTCTCTCTCTCTTGCTTCTCTCTCTTGCTTCTTCTTGCCATGTGATCTGCTTGTACATGCCAGCTGCTGCCACTTTCCACCATGAGTAGAAGCAGCCTGAGGCCCGTGCCAGATGCAGCTGTCCCAGACTCATAAGCCAAATAAACCTCTGTTCTTTATAAATTACTCAGTCTCAGGTATTTCTGTTATAGCAACACAAAACGGACTAAAACAGGTGGGAAATGGGTTCAGGGTGTGATTCCTTGCCCAGGCATAGCAGCCAAGGGATGCACTTGGTGTAGAGGCTCTGAGAAGCTGGAAAGAGGGTCCTAGTACCTCAGAACAAGAAAATCCAGAGGGTCTTAGAGGCATGTTAGGATGCTACCAAAGAGACATGCTGTTTATTTGTTTCCTTAAGGAATGGCTGTGGGTGTAAGCTTCTACAAGGCAACTTGTGATTTTTGTCTGTTTCCTCATTAAATAAACACTTAAGCAACTTATACATTAGTCTGTGTAATGAGCTGTGAGGGGCACACTTAAGTCTAAG
>NW_007729654.1:181951-184256 GCF_000696425.1 Galeopterus variegatus
CTTTATAAATTACTCAGTCTCAGGTATTTCTGTTATAGCAACACAAAACGGACTAAAACAGGTGGGAAATGGGTTCAGGGTGTGATTCCTTGCCCAGGCATAGCAGCCAAGGGATGCACTTGGTGTAGAGGCTCTGAGAAGCTGGAAAGAGGGTCCTAGTACCTCAGAACAAGAAAATCCAGAGGGTCTTAGAGGCATGTTAGGATGCTACCAAAGAGACATGCTGTTTATTTGTTTCCTTAAGGAATGGCTGTGGGTGTAAGCTTCTACAAGGCAACTTGTGATTTTTGTCTGTTTCCTCATTAAATAAACACTTAAGCAACTTATACATTAGTCTGTGTAATGAGCTGTGAGGGGCACACTTAAGTCTAAGTCACATGGTTTGACCCTCAGATCCATAATTCTTATCTGGTTCTTTGATTGCTTTCTGTGGATTTCCCTTCTTCCCCAATGGGATTATCAGCTCTGTGAGGGCATGAACCTTGCCTATTGCTTTTCATGTACTAATCAGTGCCTAGCCCAGGACTCAGCAGACACTGGTGTTTAATACATGCTTATTTTTTTGATCTCATTGTAGCCCCTAAATGGGAGCCCATGATCTGGGCAGGATAACCTAAAGATCCTAATATGAACATTTATTCATTCAACAAATATTTATTGAGTTTCTATTAGGTACAGGGGGTTAGGATTGCAACATGTGAATTTTGGGTGACACATTCCAGCCCATAACAGGCGACCTTGAAAGGTGAGACGTTTGAGTAGGCAAAGGACAGAGCCTCCCCCTCCAGTATCCTCACAGTGGTGTATTCAGATGCCTCATAGAGGTTAAACTTCTTTTTCTCTCTTCTTTGGTGAGAAAAAGTGCAGAGAAGCACCTGGTTGGCTATAGGAGCATGAATCACCTCTGAGACAAGGTGCCCCTTATCCCCAATGAGATCTTTGTGTTGTGAACCTCTGGATCTCCTCTGGAATACTCACATGCTATTCCTTCAATGTGGATTAACCAGACTTTTATGTCTAAGCATCCAGAGAATTTCCAGTTGAGTAGTGCAGCCACCTGCAGAGAATCCAGCTTGTGTTCTCTGAAAGGCAACAGCTCCGGAGGAAGTCACCCCACCTTGACTCTACAAAGCTGAATTGAGTGGTGGTCCTGTGGCACTAGTGTGTAAAAGGAGGAAGGAATTATTGGAAGGGCCTCAGGACCAGGTCAGGAAAAGTGCCTGGAATGGAAGATCCAGCCTGCAGTTACCACTCCACCTTGGGCCAGGAGTTGAGCTGCCCCTCAACAATCACCCAGGACCTCTGGTGCTGGAGGACAGGGCTTGAGCTCTGTTCTCTGGGGTCATCAGAGTGACAATGTCATCAATCCCACATGTACACACTGCCCCCATGAGTGGGATCAATTGTGGTGGATCCCCTCTCCTCCCTGCCCCTTGTCCCTGTCAACTTTCTGGTTGTAGCCAAAGCCTGGCACGCAGCAAAACAAACTTTCTGGGGAGGCTTCCAGGAAGAATGGGGTCATTTTTCTATGTGAGGAAGATGCTCTGTTTCTGCTACAAAGAAGCACTGCCTTCTCATCAGACCCAGCTCTGACAGCCTTTTGTCTGCGGTTTACATTTCTGCCAAGCCTTTGCCATGTCCTGCTGGGCCTGATTGACAAATCTGGGGCCCACTATTCTGTATCTGACCAATAGAGAAAGAGCTGACTGCCAGCGAGGAGGGTGGTGCTTCCCTGCCAGTGGTGGGGAGAGGCAGAGGCAGAGAATTCTCCAGCTGGGCAGCTTGGACTGACATACAGCTTAACCCTGGCCAGCTGCAGGTGTTCCAGATGGTTCGCCTCAAGTCTGTCCATCTCCATTGCCAGCTTTTGTTTATGTCCCACTACCATCACTGTCCCCATCAAATGCACACCTAGAACTGCACCTTCTTGATGGGGGTGGCACTTTAAAGCATATTACTCTTTAAAGGAGGACAGATGAGAGAACTTTATTGTGGAAAGTGTTGCAGACCAAAGGAAATTGTACTGTATAACATCGGTTGACAGCATCCGGGTACGTCAATTAGGAACTCAATATTCTAAAAGTAAGTTTTTATAACAACCACCTTAATAAAGACTAACCCAGAAAATCTGCAATGGATGGTCGCTGTTCCTAGAAATCATTAATTGGTTTAGTTAAAATGTCAGGTGCCATATGATTTCCTTTATATGAAGCTCAAGAACAGGCAAAAGTAATTGAGGCAAGAGAAGTCAGAATAGTGGTTACCTATGAGAGGAGTTGACTGGGAAGGGGCATGAAGGGACCTT
>NW_007729654.1:184972-187456 GCF_000696425.1 Galeopterus variegatus
GAAGTCAGAATAGTGGTTACCTATGAGAGGAGTTGACTGGGAAGGGGCATGAAGGGACCTTCTCGAAATGGTCTACATCTTGATCTGGGTGGTGGTTATATTGGGGTATTCATATATGAAAATTCATCAAGATATGCACTTAAGATTTATGCAGTCATGTATATGTGATAAACATCAACTCCAAAGTTAAAAAGGTTTTGGAGTTCCTGCTGTGTACCAGGTGCTGCACTAGGCACTTGGGGTATACATTCTTGTAACAAAGACAGACAACCAGGCAATTATAATATGTTGTGTTAAGGGCAGTTAGGCAGGAACTACTGGTTGTCTGTCTGTATCCATTTTCTTCTTTAGTAGTAGCAGAAGCCTGATGCTTAGCTGGGAGCGTTGCTACAGGATAAAGATTACATCTCTTGGGCTTCTTTACCTGGGTGTGGTCCCCTGATTAGCTGCTGGCCAATGCCATGTAAGTGGAAGTGCTATGTGGAACATGTGGGAAGACTGCACCTTTGTTACCTTTCTCCCCACCTGGTGTCTGGAACATGGACCAGAAGGTTGCATTTCCAGCTGCTATTTTGGATCATGAGGTGACCCTGAGGATGAAAATCACACAGTGAGGATGCTGGAGAAATAAGAGAAGAGAATGGGTCCCTGATGACCTTATGGAACTGCCATGCCAGCCTCAGGCTGCTCACCTCCAGATGAATGAGTAAACTCGGACGCATCTCAGTCACCACATTTCAATGCTCTGTTACTCACAGCCTAACTAATTACAAGTTAAGATAAAGGTAAACACAGGCTTCTGTGGGAAGCACAGTAAGGTACTAGCTCAGCATGGGTGACAGGTTGTCATCAGAGACAATTTCATAGACGAGGTGCCACTTGAGCTGAGTCTTGAAGGACAAGTGAAATTCAGCTAAGAGACATAATGAGTCTTTTAAAATGCTTTTATGAGGGTACCACCTGATTATGAAAACCTGTCAAGGGTTTTTCAAATACAGTCAAAGAGACACTCTCTTATCTTCAAGAGCTAATAATCTGATCTGCCTATTGGAAAAGTAGCAATTAGCATTGCCTCACTTTTAGTGGTTATTTAAATGTTTGGTGATAAAATGAATGAGTGAAGCTTTATTTCTTTACTTGATTTGGAATCTACCCCTAGCAAAAATAAAAGGCCATATTGTATGGTCAAATGTCTTTTTTTTTTTAACTCAAAAACTTTATGGTAAAAGACATGCAAGACATCCATTCTAAAAATTATGAAACCTTGCTGAGACGTATTAAAGAAGACCTAAATAAACATATTGGGTTGCTCAGTGTTGTTAAGATATCCATTTTTCCCCAAATGATCTTTAGATTCAATACCATCACTATAGAAATTCCAACAGGATTTATGGTAGAAATTGACAAATTTATTCTAAAATTATATGGAGGTACAAGAACCTAGAAAAGCCTAAATAGTCTTGAAAAAGAATTATGTGAGAAGATTTAAACCATCTGATTTCAAGAGTTACTTATAAAGCTGTAATACTGACAGTGTGATGTTGACATAAACACAGACAAATAAGATCAATGGAACAGAATGTACATTCCAGAAATATACCTACACCTATGTGGTCCATTGATTTTCAACAAAGGCACTAAGGCAATTCAATGGGGGAAAAGGAAATCTTTCTAACAAATGGTGCTAGAACAACAGAATATTCATAAAAAAAAAAATGGAACATCAGTCCCTACCTCACACCATATGAAAGAATCAATTTAAGGTGGATTATAGACCTAAACATAACAGCTAAAACTATAAAGCATCTGTAAGAATACATAGGAAAATATTTTTCCTATTTGTGGGCAAAGATTTCTCAAATGGAAGACAAAAAGCAATAACCATTAGAAAATGGATGAATTAGACTTTACCAAAATTAAAAACATGTACTCATCAAATAAAGGAGACACCATTTTAAAAAATTAATGGACAAGCCACAAACTGGGAGAAAATATCCTCAAAACAAAGGACAAAGGATTTGTATCCAGAATATATAAAGAACTACCACAACTCAATAATAAAAAGGCGAGCAACCCAATTAAAAGGATGCAAAGGCTTTAACAGATATTTCACAAAGGAAAATGTATGAATAGCAAATAAGCACATTGAAAAATGTTCATCAGGGGGGTTCTGGTCAAGATGTCAGAATAGATGGTTCCCAGCATCACTCTCTCCCACAAATCAACCAATTAACAACTATAAAAATGAAACATCAGCCAAGCTGGGGCCACTGGAGCTCAGGGGAAGAGGAAGCGAGACCTATGGAGTTAATGAAGGTGGGTGAAACCACAATGAGAGAAAGGAAAAAACTGCTCTGAGGGTTTCGTGCTGCAGCTGCTTTAATGATGGAGCTGCTGAGCGCATGGAACAGGAGCTGACAGAAGCCACAGCTGTGCCCTTTGGATGAAGTTGCTTGGAGACAGTAGGGGAGAAGAGGGCCTTGG
>NW_007729654.1:187579-220089 GCF_000696425.1 Galeopterus variegatus
TGAAAAAGGGGAGCCATTCAGAGGCCAGTGAGTCATTGCAAGGGACCGGTGCAGGGCCCATTCCATGGGAAGTGTTTGGAGCACAGATGGTGGGGGAGAGGGGCCCACCAGGAGAATAATGGAACACAGTAAGGACAGCCGACCTGCCCCCCAATCAGCACAGGACCACTCAGAGGAGACTGGTTAGGAATGCAGAATTGCATGGGGTGCAGTTTGATAAAAAAAAACTCAGTCCCAGGTCAGAGTTTCTACACAATCCAGATCCACCAGGTCTCTGGAGAGCCAGAACTACCTAAGGTCAACCATTAAACCCCAAGCTGCACAAAAAGCCTTCTCTAGGGAAACAGCAGCAAAGCAGTAATTTAGCTCAGCCAAACAGCTCAAGTACAGGTTCCCACAGGAAGTTCCACTGTTTTAAAAGTAAGCAAAGGTAAAAAAATTAGTTCCAGCCCAGACACATCACCAGCATCTTGGGGTCTGCCTGGGAACCGGAGGCTTGGAGCCAGGAATGGACCCCATTCCCACATCCAGGCACACTGCACCAGTACCTCAGGGCCTGCCCGGGGACCTGAGGCATGGAGAAGGGGACTGGAACCCACTCCCACAACCAGGCACACTGCAACAGCACCTCAGGATCTGCCCAGGGACCCAAGGCATTGAGAAGGTGACCAGACCCCACTCCCACATCCAGGCACACCACCAGCACCTTGGGGCCCCACCCGGGGCCTGAGGAATGGATCTGGGGACCAGATCCCTCTCCCACAACCAGGCACACTGCGCCAACACCTCGGGGCCAGCCCAGGGACCCGAGTCATGGAAAGGGGTCCAGAACCCTCTCTCACAACCAGGCACACTGTGCCAGCACATTGGAGCCTGCCCAGTAACCCAAGGTATGGAGCCAGGGACTGGAACCCCTTCCCACAGCCAGGCACACTGTGCCAGCACCTTGGGACCCACCTGGGGACCCAAGGTATGGAGCCAGGGACCAGATCCCCCTCCCACAACTGGGCACACCATGCCAGTTCCTCAGGGCCTGCCACACCCCACAACCAGGCACACCACCAGTGCTAAAGAGCATGCCAAAAACATCACCTCCATGTGGGTGGCCCACCACAGCCACCACAATAACCATGGCTGCTGCAAAAGGAGCTAGATGCTACAACCACCACACAGATGGCCCGCCAACCACTGGAGTGTATTGACACAGGAGAGTCACCAGCAGAGATAAAGAAAAGAAGAGGACATCTCTCTCCCCAAACCCCATTTCAGAGTGACAGAAGAAGCATCTGCTCTGATAATATTGAGGGACCTGATCTATGATAATATTGAGGGACCTCTCAGCATTGGACAGGTCATCTAGGCAACAAATCAACAGAGTAACCATTATTCTTTCAGAAGGAGAGAAGAAATCTAGGGTAACTAGAGAGGGGAGGGGAAGGAAGAGGGGGATCAGGAGAGATTGGACGAGGTGCATACAGAATAATTACGATTTGTAACAATATATATGCTAGTAGTATTGATTTGATCAACATATCTCAATGTTGAACCAAAAAAATATGTATATTCAATTTTGATTTAATAAAAAAAAAAAAACATGGACTTTGGCTTTAGACAGACCTAAATTTGAGCCACTTAGTAGCTAAATAACCATTTACGGACTTAACTAACCTTCCTGAGTATCAGTTTATTTGTCTATAAAATGGGGGTCATGATAGCATCTATCACATAAGGGTTAGGTAAAAATAACATGTTAAATGTTTAGCCTAGAACATCTCAAAAATTTTGACTATTATTATTACCTCTGTTAACATTTTGTAACATTTCCTTCTGCACATAATGTTTTACACAGTTGGATAAAAATGTGCGTTCAATTTTGTATACAATTTTTTTCACTTAGCACTACACCATTAATATTTTCTCATATTACTTTTTTTTTCAAAAACATGACTTTAATGCTTGTGTGATGATGCAGAGTATGTACATATCATAATTATTTAATCCATTTTCCCTCCAGTGTGTTTGACAGTTTCTACATTTTCACTATTAAAAACAACACTGCCTTGAAAAAAAAAAGTATTCATCATTAGTCACAGAGAAATGCAAAATAACATTACAATGAGTACAATTATGTACTCATCCACTAGAGTGGCTAAAATTAAAAAAATTGTCAGCACAATGTTTCAGTTAAGATATGGAGTAACTAGAATTCCCATGAATTGCTGATGGGAGGGTAAAATAGCAAAACCATTTGAAAAACAGGCAGTTTTTTAAAAGTTGCACATACACCTACATGTGATGGTTAATTTTAGGTGTCAACATGACTGGGCTAACGGATGTCCAGATAGCTGGAAAAACATTATTTTGGGGAGTTTTGCGAGGGTGTTTCTAGAAGGTATTAACAGTTGATTTAGTAGACTGAGTAAAAGAGGTTGCCTTCACCAACGTGGGCAGGCATCATTCAGTCTGTTGAGGGTCTGAAAAGAAAAAAAAGGCAGAGGAAGGGAAAATTTGTTTCTTGGTTGAGCTGCGACATGCATCTTTTCCCGCTGTCAGACATTGGAGCTCCTGGTTCTCAGGCCTTCTGTAATTCAGACTTGGACTGAATTACACCACTAGCTTTCCTGATTCTCCAGCTTGCAGGTGGTAGGATTTCTGGGCCATAAATGTGAGAGCCAGTTCCTCTGATAAATACACACACACTCATGCACATATCCTGTTGGTTCTCTTTCTTTGTAGAACACTGAGTAATAAACTACCCTATGACCCAGCAAGTTCACTACTACCCAAAAGAAATGAAAGTATATGTCTACCCCAATATCTGTAATCGAACATTCACAGCAACTTTACTCATAGTAAAGTTGCAAGTCAAAACTGACTTGCAAATACTCTCTCCCTGTCTGTGCTTTGTCTTTTCATTCTCTTACCATTGTCTTTTCAAGAATAGTTTCTGGTATTGCTGAAGCCTAATTTATCGATATTTTTTCTTTTATGAATTGTGCTTTTGATGTCACATCAAAGAAATCTTAAGTAACAAAGTTTTTAAAATGTTTTCTTCTTGACATATTATAGTTTTAGGTTTTACACTAAAGTCTGTTATCCATCTTGAGTTACTCGTTGTATGGGGTGCAAGTTATGGGTCAAGATTGGTTGTTTTTGTTTTACGTATGGATATCTAAATGTTCAGACCGTTTGTTAAAAGACTATCCTTTCTTCATTGAATTGTCTTCACAATTCTGTTGAGTATTAATGGACCACGTATGTGTGGGTATATTTCTGGACTTTCTATTCTGTTCCATTGATCTATATGTCTGTAGTTTCTCTCTTTTTTTTAAATAAGATGACCGGTAAGACGATCTTAACCCCTGACTTGGTGTTGTCAGCACCACGTTCTCCCAAGTGAGCTAACCAGCCATCCCTATATAGGGATCCGAACCCGTGGCCTTGGTGTTATCAGCACCACACTCTCCCAAGTGAGCCGCAGGCTGGCCCTTATAGTTTCTCAAATACCACAGTGTCTTGATTATTAAAGCTTTATAATAAATCTTCAAATTAGGTAATGGAAGTCTTCCAACTTTGTTTTTTGTTCGTTTGTTTTTTCTAATTGCTTTGGCTACTCTAGATTGCTTTTTCAGATACATTTTAGAATCATCTTGTATGCATCTATAAAAATCATGTTGAGATTTTGATTGAAATTTTATTGAATGTAGCAATCAGTTTAGAGAATATTAACACTTTAGCCATATTGAGTTTTCCAGTCTGTGAATATGGTATATCTCTGCATTTTTTAGGTCTCTTTTTATTTCTTTATCAGTGTTTTGTAGTTTCCAGGATACAGATCCTGCACAGGTTTTGTAAGCTCTATACTTAAACATTTTATGTTTTTGGTGCTATTGTAAATGGTGCTTTTAAAAAATTTTGATAACCAATTGTTCATTGCTAGTATGTACAAATATAATTCATTCTTGCACATTGGCTACGCATCCAGCAATCTTGCTGAACTCTCTTATTAGTTCTAGTGGCATTTTTTTGAGATTTATGTTTCCTATATAGGCCATATAATTTAAGAATGGAGTTTTCCCTTCCAAGATGTAGGCCTTTTCTTTCTTTTTCTTGCCTTATTATACTAGCTAGACCTCCATTATGATGTTGAATAAGAATTGTAAGAGTGAGATTGGACGTCCTTGCCTTATTCCCAATGTGAAGGGAATGTTCAGTCTTTCTCTACTAATTATGATGTAAACTATAAGTTTGTTTGTTTGTTTGGTTGGTTGGTAGATACAGTTCATCAGATAAAGAAGTTCCTTTCTACTCCTAGTTTGCTAAGAGTTTTTGGCTTTTCTGAAAATATGAGTAGATATTGAATTTTGTCAGAGGCCTTTTCTGTATCTTTTGAGATGATCACATGGCTTATCTGTTATGATGGTGAATACATTAATTGACTTTGAATGTTAAATCAACTTTGCATTCTCAGAATGTATTGTTATTTTCATATATTGTTGTATTTAATTTGTTACTATTTTGCTGAGGATTTTGCATCTATATTCATGAGGGATATTGGCCTTTTCTTGTCATGTCTTTTTCCGGTTTTACTATCAGGGTAATGCTAACCTCATAAAATGAGTTGGGAAGCAGTTCCTCCTATCCTATATTCTGGAAAACTTTGTCTATAGTTAGCTTTATTTTTTTTCCTTAAATGTTTGGTAGGACTCACTACAAGAAGCTATTAGGGCCTAAGGTTTTCTTTTTTAAAGATTTAAAACTGTGAATTCAACTTCTTTAATCAATGTAGAACTATCTACATCATCTATTCCTTTTTGGAGTGAACTTTGGCATTTATGTCCTTGAAGGAATTTGCTCATGTTTTCTAAGTTGGTAAATTTATTGACATACAGTCGTAATCCTTTTAACATCTGTAGGTTCAATAGTAATATCTTTTCTTTTATTCTAGACATTGGCAGTTTGTGTTTTCTCTCTTTTTTCTTGGTCAGTCTGTCTAGAAATTTATCAATATTAGTGATCTTGTCAAAGTCAACCATTAATCTCATTTAATTTTTCTATTGTCTTCTGTTTTAAATTCCATTGATCCCTGCTTTTAAATTTTTTTATTTTCTCCCTTCTGTTCCTTTTGGATTTAATTTTCTCTTCTTTTTTTAGTTTCTCAACATGAAATCTTAGATTGTTTATTTGAGACCTTTCTTTATCTTCTAATATAATCACTTAATGCTATAATTTCCCTCTAAGTGCTGCTTTAGCTGCATTCCACAAATTTGATATTTGTTTTAATTTTATTCTATTCCAAATATTTTCTCATTTCCATGTGACTTCCTCTTTGACTCATGGGTTATTTGGATGTAATTTTGGACTTCCTCTTTGACTCATGGGTTATTTGGTTCATAATTTTCAAATATTTGGGGATTATCTAGATATTTTTCTGTTATCTATTTCTAGTATAATTCCATTATGGCCTGAGATCATACTTTCCATAAGTTCAATTATTTTAAAATAGTTGAAGTTTGTTTTATGGAATATCATGGTGAATGTTCCATGTGCACTTGTAAAGAATGTGTTTTCTGATGTTATTGTTTGGAATGTTTTATTAATTTAATTACGTCAGGATGGTTGACGGTGTTGTTCAGGTCTCACAATTCTTTACTGATTTTCTTTCTACTTATTCTTTTGTTAATGAGAAAGGAATTTTGTAATCTCCATCTATAGATGTAGATTTATTTATTTCTGATTTCAGTCTGATCAGTTTTTGTTTCAGTATTTTGAAGCACTATTGTTAGAGGCATACACATTTAGGAATGTTACATCTTGTTGAATCGACATCTTCATCATTATGTAATGTCCCTCTTTATTGCCAGTGATATTCCTTGTTCTGAAGTCTGTCTTGCCAGATATTATCATAGATACTCCAGCTTTCTCTTTTTTTTTTTTTTTCCTTTTTGTCTTTTTTCGTGTCCAGCAACGGATTGCAACCCTCAGTGTCGTGCCCGTACCGGACCGGGACCGGCAACGGGATCGCAACCCTCGGTGTTGCGCCCGCACCTCGCTCAGCCAGTGAGCGGGAACCGGTCTGTATGTGGGATCCGAACCCTCGGCGGGAGCGCCACCGCACTCCCAAGCGGCGCACTGTAGCAGTGCGCCACCGGGCCGGCCCCAGCTTTCTCTTGATTAGTGTCTGCATGGTATATATTTTCTAACTTTTTACTTCTTAATTATTATTTATTATTACATCTTTCTGTTAAAGTGGGTTTCCTATAGACAGCCTATAGTCAGATCTACTTTTTGAATCTAATTTAACAATCTTCTTCATTTTATTTTTTAAATTTTATTTAGAAACACTTTCAGACTTACAAAACAGTTGTAAAAATAGTACAGAAAGTTCCCATATATCCTTCACCTAGATTCCTCTTATGTTGACATCTTGCATAATGATAGTACAATGATCCACACAAAGAAATGAATTAAACTACAGACTTTATTCACATTTTACCAGTCTTTTTCACTAATGTTCCTTTTCTGTTCCAGAATCCAATCCAGGATTCCACACTGCATTTAGTTCCAATATCTAGTTAGTCTCTCCTATTTCTGACAGTTCCTCAGTTCTTCCCTGTCTTTCATGACCTTGACACTTTTTTAAGAGTAATGGTCACTTATTTTGTAGAGTTATTCTCAATTTGAGTTTGTCTGGTGTTTTCTTATGACTGAATTGTGTGTTTGCATTTTTTCAAGAATGCCACTGTTGTAATATGCTCTTCTCAGTGTATCTCATTAGGCTAATTTCTCTGTTGATTGGTAAATTACATGGTTTGCATTTAATTCAATTATCTATATGATTGAATTGAGAGCTACCACGTTGCTGGTTGTCTTCTATTTATTCCATATGTTCCTTGTTGCCTTTTTACTCCTCTGTCTTTTTAAGAATTATTTTATATTATCCAATCATATCTCCATTGGCTTTTTATTCATCTTTTAAAAAAACACTTCTTGTTTTAGCGGCTGCTCTAGAGTTTACAATACACATTTTTAATTAAGCAATTCAATTATTAGTATACCTTTGGATAATCAGTCTAACTTCAAATGACATTATGTCACTTCATATGTAGTGTAAGAAGCTTAAAGAGCACATTCTAAATTTCTCTCTCCCATTCTTTGCACTTTAATCGTCACACGTCTTACGTTTACGTGTGCTGTAGATACACAGCGCATTGCTACTATATTTGATTTTAACTGTCTGCTACCATTTAGAGTGATTTTTTAAATGAAAAAAAGATGAATATTATATTATCTTTAGTTTAAGAATTTATGTATATCCTTTGTGTGGACCCATGTTTCTATCTCTTATCATAGTCCTACTTTCTGTAAACATATTTTTACATTTTTTAGTGCTTATCTGCTAGTAATAAGTTCTCTCAGTTTTTATTCATCTGAAAAAATACTTATTTTTCCTTCATTTTTGCATGATATCTTTGCTGAATATAAATTTATTGGTTGACCTCATCTCTCCCCCCTTTTTTAAGCATGTTAAAGATTTCATTGTATTGTCTTATGACTTGATAGTTTTGGGTGAGAAGTCTGCTGTTTTTCTTATCTTCATCCATCTGTATAGAATGTCTTTTTTCTTTGACTACCTTCAAGATTTTTTCTTTATGTTTAATTTTCAAAAATGTAAATATTACATGTCTAGGCTTTTTTTTTTTTTTTTTTTTCTTTTTGGTGTTGGGGAAGGAGTTGGTGACATTTACCCTGCTTGACATTCTCTGAATTTCTTCAATCTGTTGTTGTTTGGTGTCTTATCTATCATTTAAAAAATTTTTCAGCCATTATGTTGGGCTGATTGGTATTGTCACATAGCCACATAGCTCTTAGATGTTCTGTTATGCCTTTTTTGAAAATCATTTCACTCTTTTTTCTCTTTTGGTTTCAGTTTGGGTAATTTCTTTTTTTTTTTTTGTCTTTTTTCGTGACCGGCAATGGGATCGCAACCCTCGGTGTTGCTCCTGCACCTCGCTCAGCCAGTGAGCGGCCGGTCTGTATGTGGGATCCGAACCCTCGGCGGGAGCGCCGCCACACTTCCCAAGCGGCGCACTGTAGCAGTGCGCCACCGGGCCGGCCATAGTTTGGGTAATTTCTTTTTTTTTTTTGTCTTTTTTCGTGACCGGCAACGGGATCGCAACCCTCGGTGTTGCTCCTGCACCTCGCTCAGCCAGTGAGCGGCCGGTCTGTATGTGGGATCCGAACCCTCGGCGGGAGCGCCGCCACACTTCCCAAGCGGCGCACTGTAGCAGTGCGCCACCGGGCCGGCCATAGTTTGGGTAATTTCTTTTTTTTTTTTGTCTTTTTTCGTGACCGGCAACGGGATCGCAACCCTCGGTGTTGCTCCTGCACCTCGCTCAGCCAGTGAGCGGCCGGTCTGTATGTGGGATCCGAACCCTCGGCGGGAGCGCCGCCACACTTCCCAAGCGGCGCACTGTAGCAGTGCGCCACCGGGCCGGCCATAGTTTGGGTAATTTCTTTTGACCTATCTTCAGATTCATTGATTCCTTCCTTAGATATGTTGAGTCTACTGGTAAATTCATCAAAGGCATTCTTATTCTCTTTGACTATGCTTTCTATTTCTAGCATTTTCACTGTATTCTTTCTCATAGTTTTCATCTCTCTACTAAATTCTCTCATCTATTCATGTATGTTTTCTAATTTTCCCACTAGAGCCTTTAACATCCTAATTCTGGTTATTTCATGTTCCCTATATAAGAGTTCAAACATCTAGGTCATCTCTGGGTTTGGTTCTATTGATTGTTTTGTCCATATACACTAGAGTGTTGTTTCTTGCTTCTTGTGTGCAAATTCCTCATGTCTATAATTCCCGGGGGGTTATATTTTTTGTGCTATTCCACACTTAGTCTTTAGCAATTTGTTTGAAAATTTAGCTGAGACTTCTGGTCAAGATGGCAGAATAGACATTCCCCAGCATCACTCTCTCCCACAAATCAACCCATTTACAACTATGAAAAAGCAACAACAGCCAAGCTGGGGCTGCTAGAGCTCAGGGGAAGAGGAGGAGAGACCCATGGAGTGCATGAAGTTGGGAGAAGCTATAAAGAGAGAAAGAAAAAACAGCTCTTACCATTTTGAATCCCAGCGACTTCCAGGCTGGAGCTATTGAGCACATGGAGCCAGAGTTGGCAAAAGCCACAGCTGTGCCCTTCAGATGAAGTTGCTTGGAGGTAGCAGGGGAGAAGAGGGCCTTGGTGGCCCCTGGGCCAGCAACCACTAATAGGTTTCTCATGGACCCAAATAGGAGCAAGGAGCCACAACAACTGAAAAAAAGGTGCCACTTAGAGGCCAGTGAGTCATTGCAAGGGACCGGAGCACAGCCTGTCCCATGGGAAGTGTTTGGAGCATGGGTGGTGGGGGAGACGGGCCCGCTGGGGAACACTGAGGCACAGCAAGGACAGCTGATCTGCCCCACCCCAATCAACATAGGACCACTCAGAGGATACTTGTCAGGAATGTAGAATTGCATGGGGTGCAGTCAGATAAAAGACTCAAGCCTAGATCGGAGTTTCTATACAACCCACGTGCACTGGATCTCACGAGACTTGGAAGTACCTATAAAGTCAACCATTAAAACCTGAGTTGCACAAAAAGCCTTCCCTAGGGAAACAGCAGCAAAGCAGCAATTTAGCTCAACCACAGAGCTCAAGTGCTGATCCCTACAGGAAGCTCCCCCATTTTGGAAGTAAGCAAAGGACAAAAAATTAGTTCCAGTGCAGAGTTTAAGTGGTGGGAACAGCAAATAATACAACACAGAACTGAAAGAAAAAACAAAGTACCCACAGCTAGAGACAAAGTTTGGTATTAACTAGTAAACGTCTCATTTCACCAAAGAACACCTATAACACCTAGAAGTACCAGAAGTCCCCTGGGCTACCAAGCCAAAGAAGGGGGAGGGCCAAGGGCCTCAGACATGCCCCCTGGCACCCGCAACCAGCCCAGCAATGACCACTGAGCCACATCAAGAAGGGCCCCAGGTTCCCGATCTGGTGTGGTGGGGGGTGAGGGCTTTTGCCACACCCCCCTGACATCTGCACCCAGCCAAGCAATGACCAAGCCACCGCTGGAAGCCCCCTGGTCTCCCCTGTGGGAATGTGGGGGGTGCCACAGGCCTCAATCCCACCCCTTCCTCCTTCCTCCTTCTTCCATCCCATTTCCTTCCCCTTTCCCCTCTCTCCATCCCTCCCAACTGCTCCGCAACAGCATCATAGAATGTCTTTCCTTATATTTCATGCTAGTTGGTTTTCTTGTGATATCAGGTCTCTGAAGGGTTCAAGAAAAGTTATGATTTTGTAGATTATCCATCCTTTTTTTATTGTTAAGGTGAGAGTGACCTTTTTCCAACTTTCTACCTCTTAAACGGATTCATTGTTTTTATTTCTAGCATTTCCATTTGATTGTTTTAATTTCCATCTCTCTGTTGATATGCTCTATCTATTATTATCTGGTACCCAGATTTTCCAATAGAAACTTTAACATATTAATCCTAGTTATTTTAAATCCCTGTGTGATAGTTCCAATATCTGGGTCCTCTCTGAGGATGGTTCTGTTGATTGCTTTGTTTCTTTACAGTGGCTTGTTTTTCCCACGCAGGACAGTAGATACTGAAGTCATAGCATTTATGCCTGGAAAGGGGCAACACTCTTCTTCTAGGCCTTTAGTGTGTGGAGCATTAAATCACTCTGATCGGGTTACTGCTGTGGCTACCTTCTGTGCGGCTCCATCTTTAAATTCCTCTACCATCACCACGGACTTAGGGTGGGGGCTGGAGTTTCAGAAGGATTTTTCTCAATGTTCTTTCTCTACCCTCAGCTGTCAGCTTTCCTGGTGTGCCTGCCTGCAAAGGGAGTCTCTTTCCATTCTCTAGCTCTTCCCCCCAAGACAGACTGCTGTTGTGTGTCACGTGGTGCTTGCTAGTCTGGTGGTGAGTATGGAGGGGAGGGAGTGGGGCTCTCTGTTGCTCTGATTCAGCCTCAGCCTTAAGCAGGCATTGGGTCTCTGTGTCTTGGGAGTGGGGTTTTCTCAATGATCCAGACCTTCCTCCAGTAATAGGAGGCCTAATGGTGGGGGCCCAGGACATTGTCCTCCCCTCCCCCGGAGGCAGGGACTGTTTCCTCTCCCTTCCTGCAGTTGCAATGAGTCTTCGCCTATGCCTAGGGCCCATAGAGTTGCTGCCCTTCCCCCAGTGGCTTACTGCCTTTCCTAAGGAGGAAGGATATGGATGGGGTTTCATGCCTTTCCCACAGCTATGTCCACTCCCCTCTTCCAGCTCTGAGCCATGGGGGAGTCTTTCTCTGGTCCCCTACCTTCCCCCAGATCTTTTTCATGAGTTCCTGGCTGAGTTCCATGCAGAAGAGCTGCTGAGTGGTGAGGGCTGCCTCCCTGAGTCTGCAGCTCCCAGGGGCTCTAAGGTCTGGTCTCATGCTGGCCCATTCTTGGCCCTTCTGACCCTCCAGATATTTTAGCTGGATGCTTCTTACTGACCTGTATGTGGCCCTGTCTTCCTCCTTTGCTCTGTTACTGGTAAACCTGTGCTTAAATCCTCTCTGTTTTTGGAGAAGGCTGTCTTTCCTTAGATTTCATGCTAGTTGTTTGCCCTGTGACGTCAGTTTTTTGATTGACTCAAGAAAAGTTATGCTTTGTAGATTTTCTGGCTTTTTCTTGTTGTTAAGGCAGGAGTGACACTCTTCAGCTTTCTACATTCTAGCTGGAAGTCAAAAGTCAAAATATATTTTTAGATGATTCACTTTTATCCTGAATCACCTTGGGTTCTTTTCAAAAAATCATATTTACCCTCCATAGATAAAAAACTTTCTACCATAAAAATGATTTTCAAGAATATGTGCCTCAAGATGCCTGGGACATTCCAAAAGCACAATTCCAAACATATTTTTAGTAATGAGCATCATTTGATAACTGTATAGTTTCTCAAGATGAATACTCCCAGCAGAAATATTCATTTGGATGTTCAAGTTCTAATGGTCCTTTACAGTCTCATTACTGTATGGTCACAAGAAAACTGAAACATATTGTCCCCCTGATGTTGGTAAAATTAATTAATTTCTCCAAATCTCAATTTCCTCATCTATAAAAATGGGGATAATAACAATATCCCCACCACAGGATTCCAGTGAGTATATAAAGAACTGAACACAGTCTAACAATAAGCACTGAACAAACATTATATTTATTATCATGTACCACTAAAAATACAAGTATTTATCATTTTGCTTCTGAAAAGAACAACCGTATAGAAATGAGAATCTCATTACTTGTTCCCCAGTTGAATTATTAATAGCATCGCCTTTCACTTTCAGAAGTGTCCTGGTTGGACAATAAATTGTGTGTCACCCTGCCAAGATCACACAGCTGTAAGTGGGGTGACAGGGACTTAAGAACAGGTCACTCTCGGTCAGAACTATGGGAATCACAAGGTTAAAAGTAGGAACAACCTCTAGGGTTGAAGCCAGGAATTCTTTCTCTTTAGCCCTCTGCACAGGCTTCATTTCAGGATGTTCCCCAGACCAGGAATAAAGCATCCAGTATATTCTGTATGCAGAAGGCTCCCCTCTCTTCTTATCGATTTCCTGTCTGTCCTGTTTTGTTTGGTTTTGGTTTTTTATTCCTTGAACTTTCTAATCTGAATAGTTCTCATTTTGATCCTTTCACAATATCCGTACTTGCATTTCACAATTAGCATTTAAAGGTAACATTGCTTCAGTTCAAAGTACCCTTGGACCTTATAGCATATAAAAAACACTTAAGATCTGGTAAGTGCCTTTTGGCCTAGAAACTTCAGATCAGTGCAGGGGTTCCAGGGAAATGGCAGGGGTTCCTCTGGGAGAGTGAGAAAAGGCAGGCAGGTGGCATCTATGAGTGGCTTTCTCTGGGCCCTCTCCTCCTCCTCTTGGTAACAGCACCATGAACTTTCTTGGGGAGGGACACTCCTTTGTCAGACCTGGCCAATCAGTGACTGTGAGAACATATGGAATGGGTCTGGGGATGCCACCTGAAGCGGTGGGACATTCCAGGCCTTCCCTTGAGGTGTTGGGATAGAGACATTCTTTTTCAGCCAGGGGAGTGGCAGCCTGGAGCTGCTTGTGGTCATCTTTGCCCTTTCATGGGAATGTGGAAGAAGGGTGCCATCCCAGAGAAATGGGAGTCCAAGTTGAAGAAAGAAAGTTATGTTTCTATAGCTCTATAGCTGAAAGAGTCCTGATTATTTCAAGAAATTCTCTAGGGAACTTAGTGACAGTAGAGTAATTACCTGGGCTCGTCTGATGGATATTGTCCAAATATATCAATAGTAACACCACCTGCTATATATTGAATGCCCACTGTAGTAGATTGATTGCAGTGATGGCTCTGTTAATAACCTCCCCATATTTCATCCTCTGAATGTGTCTTTTGTAGAAGCTCCTGACGAGGGGTGGAGCCGATTTTCCTACTTCTTGCATCTTGGCTGGCTTATGACTTACTTTGGACAAAAGAATGAACCAAAAGTGACAGGGTGCCAGTTCCAAGCGTAGGCTACTGCCATGGGGAAAGGCCCAGGCTGGCCTGCTGGAGGATGAGACACCATGTGGAGGAGAGCCAAGGCCCCCCAGACCACAGCCAGTCAACTCACATAAGCAGAGCCACATAGCCAACCTGCCACTGACCACAGACGCATAGACTGTGGCAAAGACTGGAAGCACCATCCAGCTGAGTCTAGCCTGCAGAACTGTGAGCTAAATAAATGGTGGTCATCTTAAGCCACCAAGTGTTGGGGTGATTGGTTTCCTTGCAGTTAGCTAACTTATAACTCCTGTTATGACTGAGGAACTTTTTAAACATTAGTTAAGCACATTAGCTTTGGAGACAGATCTGATTTTAAGTCTTGGCTCTACAACTTACTAGCTGTGTGACCTTGGGCAATTTTTTTAACTGTCCGTTCAGATTTCTCATCTGTAAAATGGGCATAATAATAGTACCTGTGGAGTTTTGTTAGGATAAATGAGATTATGCATGTGAAGTCCTCAGCACAGGGTCTGGCACACAGTAAATCTTTCTGTATGGAGTGTGTTGGTATAACCATGAACAGAACTCATGATCCTCATGATCCATCTGACAAGGTTGCAACTGTAATACCTGTCTTACTGGTGAGGAGACTGAAACTCAGATGGTGATAATGGCTACCATATATGGAAGGTCCACTATGTTCTGAAATTTTCATAAGCTACATCTTCCAGAATCAGACCACAGGATCTGTAGGTGCATCACAACCCAGGTGAGCTGAGGCCTGGCTAGGACCAGGGTGGGGAGAAAAGACCTCTCCTTCATCTCATGGGGAGGACAGTGATGGCTGGACCTGCAGAGTCTCCAGGCCAGCCTTCTCTAAGGGATGAGCTGAGCCTGGGAATAGGAGAGTAAGGAATGCCAAATTCCAGGCAGCTGCCACTTCGTCCTCATTCCAGCTTCTACCAACCAAACGCCGAGAGGGAAGGGGCCTTGAGGAGCAATGCCCCGGTCACTTTCTCATTCTGCTTCCCACAACTGGGTCATCGGCCACTGAGCCCCATGGGGCACCTTGTCTAGACTCTCTTCCTGCCCCCGTCCAAACAAAGCCAGAACAATGAATCATAGAACAAATAGGTCTTGGACTCTATGTTCTTCCAAAAGTCAGAACAATTCCATCCCAATTCTTACCACCAAGATTATACACATATACTTAGGAGAACATTCACCTCCAATTCCCAGCTTCCTTCACTCCCATTCCTTCTCCCTCTCCCCCTCTCTGCACACACACATACACACGTGTGCGCACACACACACACGCACACCATCAATCTCTTACCCGAGTAGTAGTTAGACTTCGGATTTTCACTATATACTTCATTTTTTTCTATGTTACTTATCACTACCTGACATATTTCTTACTTATTTGTATTCTACTGCTAAAATATAAAGCTCCACAAGGGATATTTTGTTCCTGATGTAGCCCCAATGCCTAGAACAGTGCCTAGCACATAGCAGGTACTAATTAAATATTTGTTGAATGAGTGGATGAATGAACAAATGAATGAACTGTATGTGTGTGTTAGGATGGGGGTGGGTAATGGATCCAGAGTTTGGGGGGGAATGGATAATGAGTAGCAAATCAAAATATCATTTTGTTTTTACAGTACATTTAACTTTTCAAAGTACTCAATCAACCATATTCTCATGAGATGCCCACAACTCGGGAAGTAGTCAGGCCTGCCATGTTATTCCCATGGGACAGGTAAAGAAATCGAGACCCAAACAGTGTCTACAGTTCTAGAGCCTGCTGGAGGAAAGCTGAGACTAGTTCCCATGTTCTCCTGAAGTGGAGACGAAGAGCCAGAGCTTGAAGATGAAAAGTGAAGGCAGAACCAAAGCAACCGATGAATGTACTGCCATTCTTGTTGGGCTGATCATTTTTGTCCTAATGCCTTGCTTCTTGTAGATCAACACCAATCCCCAAACTAACCTGCCCACACACCAAGGATAGGCCCCACTGTCCTGGACACCTTTTTTTGCACAAGACTTAAGAAGAGATCATCTGCGGTGTGCACCGTCACACAAATCAAGATGATGCATTCCGCCTTCCAACAAGCTCTTGGAATAATGACACACAAGCTTTCTATTTCATTTTCATACGTGAACAACTTCGAATGAGCTGTCTTGACTGGAGCTGTTTTTAGAAACATTAATAAGAATGCTTTTTCCTCCTTTTTTCCCACTATGTTGTTAAACCAGCCTTCCTCTCTCCTCGTTCTTTTCTCCTCCACGTTCTCTGGAAAGTGTTAGTTTCAATCTCCACTTAAATGCTTCCAGGAGCTTCGGGAGGGAGTGCAGAGTGATGGTCTGAAAATGTGGGGGACCAGAAGACTCCAGTGACGCAGGCGTCTGTGAGACTGGTGAGGTGTCTGAGAACTTTCAAAAGAGAACACACAGACCAAGCTTCCACATTTCCTTCAATCAACAATGTGCTGGCACTTGGTGGTAATTCAGGAGCCAGGATGTGGGGACGTTTCATGTTGCTCTTAGTGACATCTCATACCTCTCCCATCCAAGGCTTAATTGTCTACCTGGAGATCGGTGGGATTTAGCACAATTCTTGTACGTTTTGATTCAATTCAATTATTGTTGATTGAATGAAATGTAAGGGAAAGCTCTAATTTGGTCATAGAGTAAGTTAATTAGAACAGTTAAATAACAAAACAATATGGTTCATACTCCGTCTTATTCTCCATAATAATTCCCAATCCATAAAATATTGCCTGACCCTTGCTAGGGACTTGATAAATATTTGTTAAAGACAATTCTTTCTTTTTCTTTTTTCTTTTTTGATGGCCTGTAAGGGGATCCAAACCCTTTACCAAGGAGAGCAAGGAAAGCAGATCTTAGGCAGCAGACCCAGAACTCAATGGGTCAGGAAAGAGCATAAGTGAAGGGCTCCACGAAAGGGAAATGTCTGACATTATTCTTAATAATTTGGACATCTTAACAAGCGAATGAAGACAAACCAATGCCAGGTGAAAAACAGGTTATCAGAAGTTCCAAAAATATGTGCAAGAAAGGAGCGCTTGCTGGTGCAAAGCTGACCTCCAGCAGCCAACTTTCTGTCTGGGGGAAACATGTAAACATACATGAATAGTTAACTGTACCACGCAGGCACAACTCCAGCCCTGTCTCTCATTATACCCCCAGCTCACCACCCCCTGCAGCCAGCAGGCTCTTAGTTCTGTTTCCAACGCAACTAGCTCATTCAGGTCCTTGGCCTGGATGGACAACTAGAAATATTTGGTGAAGGGAACTAAGGCTATCACAGGTGGTATTTGTATTTTAATAGATGCCAGAGCCTTAAGCCAAATAATTACTCTATAAAGGTGGGATTTCAGGCAGCAGTTACATGTTGGGTCAAGGGAGCAATTTTGGGGCCTTCCATAGATCCCCTCAGATCCCACCTTACAGCAACCTCTGCAGGCCCCAACCAAAACCTGCGCCCTCTATGGCAATGCTCCCGCATCCTCCTGAGTCACATCTCTCTGTGCACACCTAGAGGGGGATTTTGCATGCAAGGATGACAGATTTTGTCACTCTTCTCTTTCCTTTTTAGCAATTCCTGAAAGTTTAGAACAGCTCAGCCCTGTCTACAGTAAAGGGTGGGCTGCACAATCCTTTATGGTGTCTGCAAGGCTGCATATGCGACCCATGTAGGGACAAGGACACAAGACCGTACCTTGAACTAGTCTTCTTTCCCTCATAGGAAAAAGGCCAAGACTCATACTTTGTCCTGAGTCAAAGAGTTGTGGGTTTGAATTCTGCTTCTGCTATTGTCTAGCTGCATAAGTTTGGGCTTTTTAATTTTTCTGAGCCTGGTTTCCACGTCTGCAATAGGGGTGGCAACGCCTACCTCACAGGATGGATGATCCAAATGACCACACCACTCACTAGCTGTGTGACCTTGGGCAAGTTCCTTAACCTCTCTGTACTTCTGTACTTGGCTCATGGGTTGTCATGAGGCATAAGTGAGTTAATATTTGTAAAAGGTATACAACAATGCCTTGCACAGATGAAGTGTTACTTAGTACCAGCTATTACTATTAAGGCCCACAAACTGACACTGAGAAGGCCTCCAATTAATGTGGGTTCTCTTCTCTCCTCCCTCTCATGCCCACAGGCTTTGGCTGCTGGAGTCTGGTTTCTCTACAGCCACCACAGAATTCCAGGCAGCACTTATCTAGCTTTGAATACTTCTAGGGTTCTCTTCTCTCCTCCCTCTCATGCCCACAGGCTTTGGCTGCTGGAGTCTGGTTTCTCTAAAGCCACCACAGAATTCCAGGCAGCACTTATCAAGCTTTGAATAGTTCTAAGTGTCCTTGGTTCACCTTCAGGCAGCCAAAAACTAAGGTAACAGAGACACCTAGTGGGCCCTGGTAACAAGTGCTCAGGCAAGTCTGAGTACCTGTGGCTGAGGACAGGTGGAGACCTGGTGGGTGGTGCGGCTGTGGCACAGGTGCTCACACTGGGGACCACCGGGCTCTCCGGAGCCACATCATTGCAGCCTTCACCAGTGGGAAGCCCTGTGCATCCATCCTGCAGCTGGGTCCTGTCACAAAGGCTCTGTTCTGAACACCTCCTAGGGTTGAAAGTTTGCAGCTGCATCTGCTCACACTGTTGGACCCAGCTCCAGGCCATGGTGGGAGATGCAAGAGAGTAGACAGGGCCCTGCCTTTGAGGAGCCGGCTGAAAATGAATGGGCTTAGCACTTTTTTGCTGTGTGATCTTGGACGAGTCATTTAGCATCTCTGAGCTCTGGTTACCTGGCTTGAAAAATGGAGCTAACAATAACGAGGATGGTTTAAAATGATGCATGTAGGAAGTTAAGCACTGTGTTAGGTTAGGCACACAGAAAGCACTTAAGAAATGTTAGATATTGTTGTTATTGTTATTCTTTTATGGTAGATAAACACCCATGAAATAACTAGGGTACAAGTCCACACGCTCTTGGAGCGGGTGGAAGTCATCATAGCTTACAGAAGCTGAGAGACAGACTCATCCAAGAGCCACAGTGATTAGGTGAGACCTCACAGAGGAGACCAAATCCCTTAGGAGATTTTGGCTGCAGTAGAAGAAAAAAAAATGGCACTCCAGCTGGCTGAAACAATTATGGGATGTGTTGGCTCTTATAACTTGGTAAGACTTGATCCAGCAGTGATGATTTCACAGGGACTCCATCTCTTCTTTTAAAACAATTGTTGTGATATATATAAAATACACAGAAAAATTTAGAAAAACAGCATAGAATTCACCTTAGGAAATAAAATAACAAATATAGTTGAAGTGTCCTGGCCCTTCCCAATTGTATTTCACCTCCCCTGCTACCCTGCAAAGGGAACCACTATCCTAAACTTTCTGTTTATCCTTCCCATGCATACATTTACATTATTACCACATATGTATGTATTCTTAAACAACATATGGTAGAATTGCATATTTTAAAACTTTATATAAATATATCATAGAGTGTGTATCTGTATTTGTCTGCTCAGACTGCCATCACAAAATACCATAGACTGGGTGGCTTAAACAACAGACATTTATTTTCTTACAGTTCTGGAAGCTAGAAGTCTAAGATCAAAGTACCAGCAAGGTAGGTTTCATTCTGAGGACTTTTCTCTAGGTTTGTAAGCAGCCAGTATCTCTTGGTGTGCTCACATGACTTCCTCCTTGTGTTTGCACAGGGCAAGGGAGAGAGGGAGAGAAAGCAAGCTCTCTGATGTCTCTTTCTATAGGGCATCCCCCAAAGGGATGGACTGTGTCAGTGCCTCTCTGTTCCAAATCCATGCCTCTTTGCCCTGCCTTGTGATAACTAGAGCTGGTCCCTGTAAACATTTCTCCTTTGTGAGTCAACAGAACATTAGGCTTCATCAATAGAGTATGTGCAAGATGGCAGCAGTAGGAAGGTTGGGGTATTCCCTTTCTCCAGCATACAATTCATCTTGCAAATGGCCATGGGTCCCTCTGCAGACGGAAAGGGGGATATATTTATTGTATATGCTTGATATGGCATTATGAGATTCCTTCCCCAAGAAGACATGTCTTTCCCTTCAAATGATGGGCTCTGAGTCTTAGAGAATTGTCTGATATGGAAATGGCTTACCAGATCTTGATTTTTTCTCTGGTTATACAAGTTAAACAACCCCAATTGACTGCCCATCTATCTTGCCTTAGGAGCACCAGGGTTTATTATCTTTCATCATAGACCTTTTGCAGGCAAGGTCCCTGTTGGCCACTCTGGCCTTGCTGCCTGACACAGTAATTACATCCACCTTGCTTCTGACAGTTAAGTGCCACCACCTCTCCTCTGCCATTCTAGAATCCTATAATCTCCACCGACACAAGGGAGGCCATGTCCATCTCCTCTGTTGGTCTTGGTTACAGAGGACAGCTGGCACTGCCCTTTTCAGTGATGCTGGTTCACTCCTCACCAGTGTATCCCCATCACCTTAGTGAGCTGAGTGTCCTCTGGGCCCTCCCGGGGAACACTGTGGTTGGCAAGCTGGAGACCCAGGAGAGCTGATGGTGTTGTTCCAGTCCAAAATGGCTTGAGACCTAAGTAGAGTCCAGAGGCAGAAAAAGGCTGACATCCCAGCTCAAGCAGTCAGACAGGCAGAGAGTCAGACAGTCAGACAGTAAGTAGAGTCCAGAGGCAGAAAAAGGCTGACATCCCAGCTCAAGCAGTCAGACAGGCAGAGTTCCCTCACACTTGGCTTTTTCTGTTCTATCAGGTCTTCAGTTGATTGGATAAGCCTTGCTCACATTAAAGAAGATGGTTATCTTTATCCAGTCTACCTATTCAAATGTTAATCTCATACAGAAACACCTTCACAGACACACCCAGAATAGTGTTTGACCAAATATCTGGGCACCCTGTGGCCCAGTCAAGTTGACACATAAAATTAATGATCACACTCCCTTATATTCTCTCATGTGTATTCCCTCAGTCCAACATCAAGATCCACTCCCACATAGGTCCCTAGTTCTGTCAGTGCTTATCAGCCAGCTCTTGCAAAGTTTTAGGTGTGTGTGGAATTTGGTCCTGGAGCAGAGGAGGCTATATTTACCCACTCAGGCCGGGATGCAACCTGACCTCATTACTGTTCTGGACCAATGCGGGGACAAGGGGCAGATCTTGGGCAGGACAAGCATCATCTTATGAGGTTCCTGTTTCAGATTATACCTTTGAATAGTGTCCATGCATATAAGGCTGCTGTCTTCTGGCAAGAAGGAGAGGGCCACTTACACCAGTCCAGAAGGTTCAGGGGAATCTAGAGGTTCCAGGTTCTCAGGAGCATCTCCCAGTGTCACCGTCCCAGGCTGCTGAGCTTACTCCTTTCCTATCAGAGTCATGATGTTAGCAAGTAAGACCTTCCTCAGGTGCCTGTGCAGCTCGGTCACCTTCACCAGTAAACCTGGGCCTTTGAGCAGTCCAAGACATAGGGTCTCTTTAAACACTGCTGTGGAAGCCTCCTTTCATTCACCATGTGCTCTGAGTTGAAACTTGGTCAAACTGAACCTGCCATTTGTTTCTTCAAAACTTACAAAGCAGTTAACAAAAGCTAGTTGCCTCTGGAATCCTTATAACTACCAATGCCCCATACCCTTCAACAACTGGTCCTAGTGCATGACTGCTGCCCATTTCAGATAGCACTGATGATGCTACAACACACCAGAGGTTATAATCACCCACCTCACAGTGACACCAATATTCTGTCCCTGCTGCCATCGAACCCATGAAGGCCTGAGTTCCAGCATCCAATTCTAAGATTCTCTCTTCTAGAGCCACTTTCAATATAACTCTCTTAATTTAGGCTCCCCTGAAAGGCAGAGCCTGAGACAGACTAGGCAGAGGAAGCTTCTTGGGGTGGTGACCTCAGGAAGTAAGTGGGGAGAGTTGGGATAATGAGACAGGGAATGAAAAGAAAGACAACATGAAGACGTGTCAGCAAGGTGTGTGCAATGGGGGCTTGATTCCAGCAGGATCTCTAGAAGCAAAGAGTGTGCTGAAGAGCATCTTCCTCCCGTGGAGGGCTGCCCCTGGGGCACTGACTTTCCCACAGTTCTGGCCTCCCTTACCTGTGAGCAGAGAGGGCTCCTGTGGCACTGGAGAAAGCTTCTGAGGCAGGACACAGAGACAGTGCCCGATGGACGAGGGGCACTGCCAGGGTGGGCTGGCCTGAGTGCATGTGAATGTGTCCTTGGCAGCTGAGGCTGAAGTTAGAGGTGGCCCAGGGGGATACAACACAGGCCACTGAAGGCATCTGCTACAGTTCCAGTGTGATTTGTTTCATTTTAATCTTTAGAAAGAGAACCTGGTGTGGAGCTAGGCTGTCCTTGTCTTGTCCTCCATGTTTACAGCAGGTGGATTTTCCAGTTGTTTAGAGAAAGTCCTGCTGGCAGGTGGGGGAGGGAGATTTAGGAAGCCCGGGGCCAGGGCAGCTTCCCTAATTTCAAGGAACGACGTCGCCTCCTCTGTTGATGCCATGAATGACTCAAAATCAGGACTGTCTCTGGAGCCATTTCTTTGTCCCTTAAATGTGAGTGGGGTTCAAGGGGATTTTCTGCCTCCCACCGCATCCGCTGCTTGTGGGTTCTGGAGGTCTGGCCTTGCAGGCAATGCTGATTCACAAGGTGCATTTTGATGCTGCGGTGATTCCAGAGACCTTCCTCCTCCGCCCCTCCTCCCCTGGGACTGAAGCTTTCCCTTTCCCTTGCTCTCGGTGTCCTGCCCTGCAGGATTTGTTTTCTGTTGCCTGTCATTCTCCCTCAGAGTGAGGCTCTTTCCTTCTGGAATGAATTGCTTGCCGGGTATTTGGGAGCCACTAGTGGACTTACGCCCCCTCCACCCCCTTCAAGCTGCCTGACTCCAGCGAAGTTATTTCTCCTGCTTCTCCCACCACTTTGGGCCTGTGGGATTTTCTTACCCACACGGATGCTCTCAGATCTGTCAGCCCAGGCTTCTGCTCAGGGTATTGGCCTCTCCTTTTGGGGATGAAAATTTATAAGTGACTTTTCATTTTTCTGGCCATGTCTTGCTGGGTTGCTGCTCCAGCCTTTCCTTTCCTGCCAGCTCACCCCTCCTGCCAGTCCGTGGTGACATCAGGTAATCTTTCTCAGAGCCCCCTTCTCACTCTTTGGTTGCCCAAGAACCTGCAAGAATGTGTTACAACCTTTGCAGAGAAGTTCAATGGGTGGGTCTCAGGGGTGCACAGGCAGCTGCAATCTCCAAGCTAGTTCTGGAAAAAAAAATGCAAAAATAGATAAGTTTAAGTCTTTTTTACTCTCCCCCACCCCTCACGGAACCAGGAGAGATTTCCTAGTCTATTCCACTTCCAAATCCTGTGGTTCCCCCCTTTGAAGTGCTTGCTCCTCTCCATTCCTGCTGGCACCTTTCTGGAGGCCCTTGTCACCTCCCAGTGGCCTCCAGGCAGAGCACCCTGAGGTCAGTCTCTGCCATCAGGCTGCACAGGCACCACCGTGACCTTCCTTAGAGAGTAGGGGTGTGTAACTTTGACTCCTGGGGTCTTTCACCAGGGTGAAGCTGCCATGCTCTAGCATGAGAATTTCCATCATTCCTGTAGGTCTAGGAATAAACAGACGCAATTAAATTCTCAGCCACCAGAGGGCACAGTGAGACCCAGGCAGCAATTAAGGATGTCCTACGGAGACTGAAAAAATTTATTGCTGAAATGCTTTTGTTCTGTTCATAGCCAGCTCACACAACCTTAGAAATAGGATAAGTTTGAATCTAAAAACTGCAGCGTGGAATATTGTAACTTTCATCACTATTTGTGGCCTCCTCATCTTTATTCCAAATGCAGTAGAATTCAGTTATAACAAAACTTATGGCCACAGCATTTCAGTTGTGTCCTGGGCCTAATGCCAGCCATTAAAACATGTGCAGACAAGGAGTTCAGAGGAGGTTCTCAGCCTTGTTTTCAGAAATGTGAATTTTGCCGGAGGTTCCTTTATAATAAAAAGGGGAAATTTGGCAGCAACACAAAGTAGGGCTGGAGAAAAACAGGGTGGACAGGAGAGGCTGCTCTGGGCTAGTCTTCAGGAAATAGGGCTCTTCTGATGTTATTTAGTGCATGAATCTATGACAACAATAACAAGAGTGGAGGTTCATTAAGCATCTACCACAGCTGTGGCTGGCACTTTATAAATATTCTCTCTCATCCTTATGATAAACTTGCAAGATAGGTGTGTTCAAATATTCTACAGGTTGTGGACTGACTGGTTAGCTCAGTTACTTAGAGCACAGCCTTGGAGTACCAAGGTCATGGGTTCAGATCCTAGAACCAGCCAGCTTTCAAAAGAAAAAAAGTATGTATATTCTAGAGGTTTTGAACCAGTTTTAGCAAATAAACTCTTTTTTTTTTTTTTTTTTGGTTTTTTCTTATATTCAAATAAAATATTTAGGGGCCAGCCCCGTGGCTCACTCGGGAGAGTGCGGTGCTGGTAGTGCCGAGGCCGCGTGTTCAGATCCTATATAGAGATGGCCGGTGCACTCACTGGCTAAGCGCGGTGCGGCCAACGCGCAGGTTATGACGCTCAAATAGATTTCGGAAAAGCCATCCTATAATCCCCTATAGCTAACTCTCATAGCACATTAGCGTACTCAAGGCTCTAAGAAGTCCTGCAGCATAGAATGCTGTTTATCTTTGCTTAATCCAGTTTTTCCAAAATTCTTTTTTTTTCTTTTGGAAAAGCGTGCTACCTTTTTCTAGGACTACTTGCACTCTGCTGTGGAGCCCAGAAAAGGTTTCTCTCAAGGAATGAATTTCCAAGGGAGAGGGGGGACTCAGGCATCATAACCTCAGGGGTGCAAGATTTCAGGTATTGTCACCTGCACCATTTCTTTGTCTAGGAGTTAGGTGGCAGTCTCTCTGGCAGGTGAAGGGATGAAGGAGACAGACAAGGAGGAACAGCCACATGGTACGAGTGGGTGGTGCTATCTTCAAATTTCCCAGTAGAGTTTTGTACTTTCTGTATCCTCTGGGAGAGGAGTAGCCTGCAGTGGTTTGGAAGTAACCAGTGGCCTGGAACCAGGAGAGATTTCCTAGTCTATTCCACTTCCAAATCCTGTGGTTCCCCCCTTTGAAGTGCTTGCTCCTCTCCATTCCTGCTGGCACCTTTCTGGAGGCCCTTGTCACCTCCCAGTGGCCTCCAGGCAGAGCACCCTGAGGTCAGTCTCTGCCATCAGGCTGCACAGGCACCACCGTGACCTTCCTTAGAGAGTAGGGGTGTGTAACTTTGACTCCTGGGGTCTTTCACCAGGGTGAAGCTGCCATGCTCTAGCATGAGAATTTCCATCATTCCTGTAGGTCTAGGAATAAACAGACGCAATTAAATTCTCAGCCACCAGAGGGCACAGTGAGACCCAGGCAGCAATTAAGGATGTCCTACGGAGACTGAAAAAATTTATTGCTGAAATGCTTTTGTTCTGTTCATAGCCAGCTCACACAACCTTAGAAATAGGATAAGTTTGAATCTAAAAACTGCAGCGTGGAATATTGTAACTTTCATCACTATTTGTGGCCTCCTCATCTTTATTCCAAATGCAGTAGAATTCAGTTATAACAAAACTTATGGCCACAGCATTTCAGTTGTGTCCTGGGCCTAATGCCAGCCATTAAAACATGTGCAGACAAGGAGTTCAGAGGAGGTTCTCAGCCTTGTTTTCAGAAATGTGAATTTTGCCGGAGGTTCCTTTATAATAAAAAGGGGAAATTTGGCAGCAACACAAAGTAGGGCTGGAGAAAAACAGGGTGGACAGGAGAGGCTGCTCTGGGCTAGTCTTCAGGAAATAGGGCTCTTCTGATGTTATTTAGTGCATGAATCTATGACAACAATAACAAGAGTGGAGGTTCATTAAGCATCTACCACAGCTGTGGCTGGCACTTTATAAATATTCTCTCTCATCCTTATGATAAACTTGCAAGATAGGTGTGTTCCCCTTCATTTAACAGGCACAAAAACTGATGCTGAGAGATGTTAAAAGATTTGTTCAAAGTCACACAGCCAGCAAGTGATTAAGCCATGAAACAACCTCTAGGTGTGTTTGACTATAAACCAGGTAATTTTCATTACCTACACTTTTTTCACATTTTGATGTTTCAGTTTCTGTATGTTCTTTATAATGAATTCATGTTGGTCATCCTGTTTTATTCAGGCTGGGCTAACTGTTGTTAACAAATAACCCCAAACTCGCAGTGGCTTAACAAGATAAAAACTTTTTATGCTCATGTACAAGTCCAGTGCAAGTCAGACAAGGGCCTCTGCTCCACGCAGTCATTCAGAGATTCAGGCACCTTCCATCTTACGGAGCTGCCATCTTCAGTATGTGGCACCCAAGGTCTACACAGGTCAGATAAGGAATGGAGAGCCACGCATGAGAGATTTGGATGTGCCAGGCCCTTAAGTGGCACATATCATTTTCCATTTGTCTGAACTAAGTCAATTGGTCCTAACCTAACTGCAGAGAGGTTGGGAAATATAGTTTAGCCCTGTGTCCAGGAAAAGAGGAGAAAGTGAATATTGATGAGCCCTGCTTCTCATACATCCTTATCTCACCAGATGATGGTGAGGATAAAATAAAATAATATCCATTAGGATGCTTTACCAATATGAAAGATTATGGTGGCTTAAACCTGGAAGGAAGGGGCTATCAGAGATAGATCGCAGATGAAGATATGTCTGAATAGGGATTATGATGGTCCAGTAAAGAGGCTGCCCTCTGGCCTGGGTAAGGAATAGGGGAAAAGAGACTGGAGAGCCTTTACTGGTCTTCCTGAACTGATATATGCTTTTAGCTCTCTGACTATCACACGTATTTCTAGTATTCATTCATTTATTCATTCATTTCTTTTTTCAACAAACTGTTAAAATGCCCTGGGCATTGTGCCACATGCTGGTGTGTGGTGTGTGTGCATGTGTGTAATGCCTTGCTCTGAAGAAAGTCCCTCTCTGGTGTTGGTGTCAATTCTAGGAAGGATGCATTGCTGCCTGCTCTAAAGTGGAAGTGTTCCAATGTAATTGACCTGCCACCAGGTGACTATGTGATCTATGTGATGAATGATGCCATTTCAAGGACTCAGCATCAGATTTTTTTGCTAGTAGGTTGAGTACTCAGCAATCACAGTAAATAAATGGGAGTCCCTGTTTTAGGACTTTTGTGTAACCTACACTCTTGTCACCTTGACCACTCTGTTTATAGACACGTTGAACAAATACTGAGATATCGGAGGAGAGAGATTGGATGACAAACACAGGATGAGCCATGCTGTCTAGATGGTGGCTGAGAGCCCCAAACGAGTAGATGCTATCTGGTGAGCATTAATGCGAGACCTAAATATCCCACCACACACTAGGTGTCCACTTCCAGAGCTCCATCTACATACTGCTTTCTCAGATTTCCTCATCTTTGATTTTCCACTTTGTTCTTTCCAGGCCCTTGACCAACTGGCCGAGCTGTCCAATACTGCTGTGAGGGTAGTAAACATCTGTGCCTCAGGCTACAACTCCCTCTGTATGCAGTGTATGATCAAGTGTACTTGTTCCAGCTTGTCCCTCTGGAAGAATTACCCTTTGCCACCATCTTTAAGGGCCACTTTTGTTTGGATTACAATGCAGCAGCAATCCTGTTGAACCAAGCCTGAGCCTGGTGAGATGTCTGGTACCCCCTAGGAGGCTGTAAGTGTGGATTGAGGGAGTGTCAGCTGTGCCACAGAGATGAGTGAAATGGGAGTTTGGTTCACCTTTTTATACAATTTATTTAATCTTCCTGAACCTGCTAAAGGCTAGATCAAAATGTACTACTTCTGTTGCATAATAGATTGTTGCTATGTGTGTCCAAACTTGTGAGTATAGGTTAGGTAACTCCCAACTCACAGTGGGGAATCAGATTGCATAGTAACAGAGTGTCCCATGGTCAGCTTCTCAGTCACCCCTAGGGTCCAGTAGTATTCCAGGACCTACTTTTCAAACAGTATAGTTCTCTACCGTAGTGCATGGCCTCGTTCCAGAATCTGAGGGGTTGTGCTATGGCTCTTCTGTTGAGGACTCTCACAGATGCCTCAAGCACCAGTGGATCTGTTAGTCACATGGCCCAGGAAACAGAGTATCTGGAACTACAACTTAGATTTTCTGCCCACACTTAAAACTGGTGGCTTTCTGAGGCACAAAAAAAGGAGCAGAAGTTTATACTATGTTGCCTTCAAAATCCAAAGAAACCCTCCAGCATTAGGTCTCTTTCTTAGTGTTGTAAGATGCAAGGTGCAGCAACTTGTCCTTTACCTTAAAGCAAATGAACTCTACAAATGGAATTCTAAAAAATTCACTAATGTGGAGTGCTTCTGAATCTTTGTGGGGTTCATCTTCCATTTTCTGGCATGCATGTGTCTTATTAATGCATTTAAGATATTTGCCAATTCCTGATCACCAGTTCCAATTAGAACAGCATCAGCAGTACAGTAGTCAGCATGAAGTTTTGCTATATCATGACAGAAAGCAAGAAAGTTAACATGGCCTGTAGGCAAGACAGTGAATGTGTACTATTGTCCCTGCTAAGTAAAGGTAAACTTCTTTTGACCCTCCCTAACAATGAGTTGCCTGAGGCTGTGCAGATCCACTCCAGTAAAAATCCACATTCAGATCAGCAGCTGAAATAGAATTTAGCTTGCCGTAGTTCACTGTCAGAGGTGAACTGAATGGGAGTACAAAAGGCATCGCCACCATCATCTTTCAAATCTTTGATGGTGGTGGTAATCTCGGAAATTCCTCCAGAAATGTGGTATTGCTACTGACTTACCTTGGAGTCTGTTGTTGGGGATAGGGCTTTCACTCAACCTTTCAAGGGTTCCCACTTCCTACCTTTATGGGCCACACTCCACAAATCAGGCCACTCGTATGAGAGATATACCAGCTGCTAAGTATATGCTAAGTATGTCTATCCTAATGATATATTTGGAGCTGGGGAAATAACCACAGGGTAGGCTTGCAGATGTACTGGATCATCTGTGAGGTTGACTTTGGTCAGAACTTAGGGTCCTAAAATTCCCTTCATAGTGGGCTCTGGGTCCACAAAGGGAATTAGGGGTGAGGGCCACAATTTTCCTTTGCAATGGCTAATGTAGCCTCCTATTTGTCAGATCTAGATATTTTTCTGTTTGTATAAATCCAGTAGTGACCTAATTATATTAATAGATCTTAATTATATTAATTAATTATATTAATGGATCTTACTCTGAGGACACTATAATTTATTATTTACCATCATAGATTTCCTATGAATCAAGACACTCTGACTGCCACTCCGGCTTGCTGCCTACCTAGTAATTATGCTCACTGTGGCTCTGAAAGCCACTGCTGAGCTTCTCCAGGATGCTGGTATCTTGCTCACCAATGCACTATAATTTATTATTTACCATCATAGATTTCCTATGAATCAAGACACTCTGACTGCCACTCCAGCTTGCTGCCTACCTGGTAATTATGCTCACTGTGGCTCTGAAAGCCACTGCCGAGCTTCTCCAGGATGCTAGTATCTTGCTCACCAATGCGCTTTTTACTGTCTAAGTGGAGAGTGTTACCTCACTAACAGGTTCTTGGACCATACATAATAAGTCGCTGTTCACTCAACCTTCTATTCTCCTTCTTAACATGATGCCAAGGTAACTCTGGCATCTTCACTTTGTTTACTTATTTCCTAGTGGAGTCAAGGCTTCAAGTAGCCATCCCAGCAAACTATCCAGGTGTTCTTGACACAATATTAAATTATGAGCCATAAATGAGTTATCCCATGTCAACAAGTTTTCTGCTCTTCAGCCCTATATTTTCCCCCTCTGGGCTTAGCACTCTAAACATTTACTTCCATTTATGTCCCCCAGCTCTTGCTAGGTTCTGTAATTTCTTTCTCATCTAGACAATTTCTTCCTGAGACTGGGATTTTACTTCTCCACCTGAGCTTGCTGAAACCTTACTCTGACTATCAGTCTGGAGATAATGAGGGTTGGTGGAGGCATGTCTAACCTCCACCAACCCTTGTTAGAATGACAAGCATCATCTTGTGGATCAACTGCTCCAGGAGAGAACATTTCACACTCTCCAGGCAACTAGAGTCTAGTCCCCTCTGGCAATGGTGAAGGTGCTACTTCTTTGTGGAAGAAGGGCTTAGGGAATTGAAGTTTCTAGATGTTAAGGTTAACCCACCTAAATGTCTCCATGCTAAGTCTCAGAGTCCTACACTTTCCCTATCATCAGGACCCTGACATAACATAGGATTTTTTTGCCAAGGCTATGAATTTAATCTTCCTGTCAGCTCTGAAACCCTTAGAATCAGATCCTGGACCAGATTTTCAGCTCAGTCTTTCCTGAGGTTGCAGGAAATAAAGACTTCCTTTAACATTGCTATAGAGGTCACCTAGCTTTTACAGCCTTAAATTGACTTCCCTGACCATGTTATTTATTTGAATGTCTTTAATGCTGTCATAAGCAGCCATCCTAATCAAAAATCCTCATAATTAACCTTGATTCTATACTGGTTGAGGGCTATGGCCACTTGATCTCCCAATGCCTTGATCTCCTTTCACCTGCACTTTATCCCAATTAACTAGTGAAAATTGAAAAAAATCATGAGTTTGCCAAATGCCAGGAGGTTATTACCAGCCTTGTGCCACTGGCAATGGAGTATCTATTACTTTAAGACAGGGAGGACATTTGATTCCTTGATTCCATCCTGAGCATTATTTTCTAGAACCACTCTTGGACCATTGTTTTAGCCTGTGTCTTCTAGAAAGTGAAACTTTAATCAAAGTGCTGACATTTGTGAGGTGTAGACCAGGGAGATGAGGGTGAAGAAAAATGAGAATTGAGGCAAAGAAACATGGGAAGCAGTGCAGGGTGTTACTGTGCTGGCCATTGCTTCCCAATAAGCTGTGAAGGGACACTCAAGTCCACTGGCACGCATGTTCACGGTGCATGCTGGATTTCCTCCAGAAGAATTTCAAGGAGAAACAGTCCTCAGAGTGGTCCACAGAAGGGAGAAATGAGGAGACACTTCTTATGCAGCTCTCTCCCATCTTTCATGTCCTAGTGGAAAATAACATCCTTATGTTACATTACCCGGCCTCACAGCAGCTGCTCAGAAAGCCAGATGTTATGATCTGAGTGTAGAATTTTAGCCACGTCTAGAAATGGAGGACACCTGGGTGTGACACATGGTACCTGTTGATCATGTAGATCTGGGCCTTCCCTGGATTCTTGCCAGCACGGGGAGGTTGTTACAAGCAGTGGCAGCAGCATGGTTCAGGAAACAGACAGGAACTAGGGAAGGAAGCCAGGGATGGTAATCCAAAGAGGCACAAGATTTGTGTTACGTACACTATGCTTCAGGACAACAGAGACGAATTAGGTTCATTTTACTCAATAATTCTTACCTTGGAGACTATTTAGCCACATGCAGTTTTGTTACTTTGAAGGACTGTACACATTGTAAATTAAGACTTAAGTGTGCTGACATTGTCCATGAAAGCAGCCAGTGTGCTTAGTTTTATGCAATGACTCTGGTCCTGAAAAGTACAGAAGAGCTCCATGTTTCTAGGAGCCTGGTAAAAAAACGTTTTGCAAAGTATGTATTTCTTTGTCAACGTGAATGATAATGATCTAAGTTAGTACATAAGGAGAGTTTAGTTTCAACTTAACAGATTTTCTTAAAGATCCACACAAGCTAATGTTGTATCCTGACCTCAAGAGCCTAATTTACTGTTTGCCTACGTCAGATTGAATTTTTACTCACTAGGGAAGAAGCCAATGGCTTCCGATATGGTACATTGTCAGTGAAGTTGAAGGGCATGTACTTTTCTCATGAGGTGGTTCCTGGCTTGCAGTTCTGGGCTGGGTTTTGTGGAGTTCCTTAGGTCAGGAAAATGACAGATACCAATGAAGGAATTTCAGAGTGAAGATTTCAACAGCCACCTTTTGGTGGCCTCAGGACATGCCAGTGACAACATAAGGATGAATTAAGCTGATTGAGCTCAACAGTGTTGACCTTTTAGGGCTTAATGGGGGAAATAATCACTGTTCACATTTCCACACTGTAGAAAAACAGTAAGTTTTACTGTGCAAATATTGAAATGCATTCTCTTTTTTCTGTAGATTATTTTCTTTGCAGAGAGAGTTGTACCATGAGATTTGATTGGGAACCCTGGGTGAGCATTATGGTGTTAGCATTAAATGCTCTAAGAGCCATGGCACTTTAATAAGAATCATGCCCAACTCTCTTAGCACCCATCAGCAGATTTAGGTCTATTTCAAATTTGAGGCCTAATTCTGCCCCTGTTCCAAAGGGATGGAAGGTGCCCTGCTTTATGCCTTGGCTGAGCCTTGTAAACAAGTTTGCTTTCTTCCTGGTGCTAACTTTTTGCCTGCACCTGTGTGAGTCCCTTACTCGCACCTGTTGGAATGTTCCCCTAGATCTGGAAATCTGTTTCAAAGACTCTCAAATTCAATTGTACATCAGAATAATCCTGAAAGCACTGAAAAAGAAAAGTACAGGTACCCAGGACTTACACCACCCATACCAAATCAGAATATCTAGGGATAGAGCCTGAGGATCATCTGTAATTTTGTAAACTCCCTGTGTAATTCTAATGCTGCAGTCTGTCATCAAACAATGGCTAATAATAACCTATTTTCATCTGTGCTGATCCCTTGAGGCTACTTTCTGGATTTTTGAGGCCCTCTCAAGGTGCTTCTATGGTTAATATGGGATCCTGATGGGTTTAACAGAGAAAGAACCATTTAGCCATACATCCACCTACCACCTATCTCTCTCTCTCTCTCTCTCTCTCTCTCTCTCTCTATATATATATATATATATA
>NW_007729654.1:221023-225872 GCF_000696425.1 Galeopterus variegatus
CTCTCTCTCTCTCTCTCTCTCTCTCTCTCTCTCTCTATATATATATATATATATATATACATATATATACGTATATATATATACACATACACACACACACACACATATATATATATATATACACACATACCTATCTACCCATCTTTCCTCTTAGTGAACAAATATTTATCTTTTTATGCCTACAGTAGGTGACTGCAAGTAGAAATCTATAGGGTTACCTGAGCCTTAATTGTATGGGACTCTGTATTATATATACGTATATATATATACACACACACACACACACACACATATATATATATATATATACACACATACCTATCTACCCATCTTTCCTCTTAGTGAACAAATATTTATCTTTTTATGCCTACAGTGGGTGACTGCAAGTAGAAATCTATAGGGTTACCTGAGCCTTAATTGTATGGGACTCTGTATTAGTTACTGAATATCTGCTAGTCTGTGATTTCCTTGGAGGTAGAGACCACATCTCTCTGCATGGTATATGTTTACTATTTAGTGTCATAAATGTGGGAAATGCTTGATATTTTTTATAATTGAAATGGAATGAAAATAGAGTTACAAACCCCTGTTCCCTATCTGATCCAGCATGCAAATGAGACAGGAGTGTTGGAAGGTCTTCCAACGGCCCACTGTTTATGGGTATGGACATTTAATAAGCTTCAATCTATTTTCTTGAAGTCTGAAAGTAAGAATAGGTCACAAAGGGTTCTTGGAAGGCGCTAGAATGGTAGATGTAGACAGAAGGTATAATTGGCAGTGAAAACCTTAACTGAGGTTGGCTGGGATGTACTTTATTCTAGAAGGATGGCCTGTCCCTTTTTTATAGCAGGTTTGCTATGTCTTAATGTTGTAGAATTTTGGAATGATGAGCAGTGGCTGAGCTGCCATGCTTGTACTTTGTGGGTTTTGTCTGGCCTTCCACTTGAGGATGGAGGGCAGAGGACAGGGTGCTGCCTGATTTGGAGGGTGTAGAAGAGGATCCTGCAGATGTGGGAGATGACTTAGAGCCTAGGAACTGAGCCATTATCTGGTCCAGAAGGCCATAGAGTCTCAAAATTTCTTGGAAGAGAAAGGTCTCTATTTGGCCAAATAGGCCTACTTCTTGAATTGCTGCTCCAACAGAAAGTCTGCAAGAAGCTCTGTATCAGCCAATAAGTGGAGAATGAAGTAGATCATCTTGGTGAATATATTTTTGGGATCATTCAGATCATCCACCTCTCCAGCTTCCCTGGAAAATCCACATAGCAGGTCATAGCAGGCTGGAGTGGGAGCCAGATCAGGAAGTTACCTATGTTCTTGGTCACCACTCCACCCAGAGCACTCCATCTAATGACAGTTTTCATTAATTTTTAGCAGACTGTTGGTGCTTGCAGAGGTCAGAGAGAATCATGGTTTATTTGTATTGTCATAGTTAAATTGGAATGTGGTTGTCTATCTTCCCTCTCTAAAGTTTTGCCACTCTGGTCTGGTGAAGCTCTGAGTACCTTGGCTCTGGCCCCACAAGCCTCACTGGTGACAGCAGATAGTGGTCCTGTCATCCTTCAAGGCATAGCTCCTATAAGCATAACAAGGATAGACCTGGTGGGCTGGAGTGTAGAGTTTTGCCACAGCACAGAGGTAGAATAAGCCTAAGCCATGACATTAGAAAAATCCCTGTCTGAGAGGAAATAGAAATAGAAACTAGATTCTGACTGCTAATTTTTGTTAAAAATTTTTGCATTTATGTTCATGAGTGAGATTAGTCTGTAATTTTCATTTTTTATTTTGTCTTTTTTGGGTTATGGTATCAAGATTATGCTGACTCTGTAAAATGAGTTGGAAAATGGTACTTTTTAAAATTTCTCTATAAAATTTTTTGTAAGACTAACATATAGCTTCCTTAAATGATAGGTTGTGTTACACTTCTCACTGTGTAACAGAGATGAAAAAAGCATTACTCAAAGCATCATGAATGTGATGAGAAACCTGAAGGGACTACACCTCAGCAACTCCTCTGTTAGCAGGAGTAAACTGGGTACAACCCCGATTCAAAGTTAGCTTCTGTTTTTAATTGTAAAGACAAGGAAGTTTCACAAGAAAAATCAGTTGATTCAATCATTACAAAAGGACACAAAGACATGGGCACTGTTACAAAAGTTATCTATGGCTAAGTATAGCTTAAACAATGGAAACTAGTAACATCGGTAAAATTAACAATGTGATATTCCAAAGTACAATTAGTGAAAAGCTAAGCTGGTCAAACTGCGATCATTATCTAAAGTATAACCTCTCCTTAAATGATGTAAGTGAAAGTTGCATTCTTATGATAAAATCTAAGTATAATTATCTCTAAAGTTTCACCAACAGACAGCTTGCCCCTAGCAAACATTTTTTCACATCTTTTCCTTCTGCAGTTTTTAAAATCTCTTAACAGGATTGGTATGACAACCAGCTCTAAAATCATTAAAGTATACAATCTCATACCCAAGCAGTGATTAGAGTTGATCAGATGGGCTGTTGCCCACTGGCTGTAGGCTTCGCCTCCTAATCCAAGGACTTTTGCCCCATATATGTATTTACCTAAAAACCCTATTCTAAAAATCAAATGAGAATCAAGCTTTCTAACCCTCCACAATTTGATTTCACCAGTGAAGTCAAATGGGTCTTAAATTTCGGGTGAAATAGTTTTGATCATGGACTCAATATCTTTAATATTTATAAACTATTCTAATGTTCTATTTCTTTTTTTCCATTTTGGTAAGTTGTATTTTTCTATTAATTTGTATATTTTATCTAACTTTTCAAATTCATTGCCAAAAAGGTACTCATTCTGTCACCTTGTTATATTAGTTTATGCAATTTAATCTTAACAATCCTATGAGTTAGTATTATGCTCATTTAACCAATTAGAAAACTGAAGTTAAAGATATCTTGTGCTTAGTTACACAGTTGTTGCGTGATAAAGTCAGACTTTGAGCTCAGGTCCCTAGAATCTAAAGTCACAGTATAATTGTGGTGTATTTCATCTTCCAAGGAGAGGCCTCGGAAAGTTCGTGGTGTGTGCCTCAAAGCTCCTTTGCTAACTTTCCAGTTGACCCTGCTTTATCCTCAGGCCTTTACAAAGTTCTAGATGTTCAGAGATCTCTGTAAAGCCCCCCCCCTTTTTTTTTTGCCAAGTCACAAACTGGGAAGGCTCCTATGGGTTTCTTAAACCTAATCAAAAGAAAAATGGAGTCCCTCAGCAAATAAGATTATGAAATTGCTTAATTTATCCATTAAAATGAACACAAAAATAAATTGTTAAAATATTATCTGGGTAACAAGGCATACTAAAAGGCAAAAAAAAAAAAAACACTGTTTGAAGATGAAACAAGCATCAGAAGTGGACTCAGACATAGCAGAAATGTTGCAGTTATCAGATAAGGAATTTACAACAACTATCATTAATATGCTAAGGGCTCTAATGGATAAAATATACAGAATGTGAGAAAATTTGGGTAATGTAAGCAGAGAGATGGAAATTTTAAGAAAGAATAAAAAATAAATGCTAGAGATCAGACACACTATAACAAAAACGAAGAGTGCCTTTGATGGGTTCATTAGTAGACTGGACATGGCTGAAGAAAGAATCTCTAAGCTTGAGGATATGTCAAAAGAAACTTCCAAAACGTAAAATCAAAAAGGAAAAAAGTCTGAGAAAAATGAACAGAATATCCAAGAAATACAGGACAGCTACAAAATGTGTAACATATGGTTAATATGAATAAAAGAAGAAGAGGAGAAAAGGGATAGAAGCAATATTTGAAGCAATAATGACTCAGAATTTCACCAAATTAGTGTCAGGCACTAAACCACAGATTCAGGAAACTTATAGAACACCAAGCAATGCCAAAAATGCAAAAAACAAAAATAAAACAGAACACAACACTTGGGCAAATCATATTCAAACTGTAGAAAGTCAAAGATAAAAAAATCTTGAAAGAAGCCGGAAGAAAATAACAACTTACTTATAGAGAAGGAAAGATAGGAATTACATCTGACTTCTCAGAAAACATACAAGCAAGAAGAGAGTGGAATAAAATATTTAATATTGCTGAGAGAGAGAAAAAAATCACCAAACTTGAATTCTATACCCTGTGAAATTATCCTTCAAAAGTGAAGTAGAAATAAAGACCTTCTCAAACAAACAAAAACTGAGGGAATTTATTTCCTGTAGATTTGCCTTGTAAGAAATTTTAAAAGAAATTCTTCAGAAAGAAGGAAAATGATATAGGTCAGAAACTTAGACCTGTATACAGAAAGGAAGAGCACTGGAGAAGGAATATGTTAAGGTAAAATTTTTAAAAATTATTTTTCTTATTCTTAATTAATCTAACAGATAACAGCTTGGTCAAAATAACAATAGCAACAATATATACACATATAAAACTCATACTCATATATGTAAAACTCATTTATAAATATGCACTCTATATTAAGTGTATTAACATAAATGTATTATAACACATATGAGTTATAAGTGAAATGAAAGACAGCAATAACACAAGGGATGGTGGAGAGGAATTAGGGTAATTTTGTTATTTTAAGGTACTTGCACTACCCGTGAAGTAGAGAAGTGTTATTTAAAAGTGGACTTGGATAACTTGTAAATATATATTGCAAACTCTGGAGAAACCACTAAAAAAAGTAAAAAAAAAAGAAATATAACTGATATACTAAGAAAGGAAAGAAAATTGAATCATATTAAATGCTCAATTAAAACCAAAAAAGGCAGAAAAAGAATGGAAGACAAAAATAAGAACAAAGAACAAACATGGCAAATGTAAAACAGTAGCAAATATGGTAGCTA
>NW_007729654.1:226504-228438 GCF_000696425.1 Galeopterus variegatus
AAAAAAAAAAGAAGTATAACTGATATACTAAGAAAGGAAAGAAAATTGAATCATATTAAATGCTCAATTAAAACCAAAAAAGGCAGAAAAAGAATGGAAGACAAAAATAAGAACAAAGAACAAACATGGCAAATGTAAAACAGTAGCAAATATGGTAGCTATTAACCCAACCATATCAATAATCACTTTAAACATAAATGATCTAAATATACCAATTAAAAGACAGAGATTATCAGAGTGGATCAAAAAACAAGACCCAACAATATGTTATCTACAAGAAACCCACTTTAAATATAAAGATTCATATAGATTAAAAGTAAAGAAATGGGGGCTGGCCTGTGGCTCACTCGGGAGAGTGTGGCACTGGCAGCGCCGAGACCATGGGTTCAGATCCTACATAGGGATGGCCGGTGCACTCACTGGCTGAGCGTGGTGCAGACCACACTGTGCCAAAGGTTGTGATCCCCTTACTGGTCAAAAAAAAAAAAAGTAAAGAAATGGAAAAAATATACCATGTTAATACAAATCAAAGAATAGACAAATCAATGGAACAAAATACAGAGTCCAGAAGTAGACCCAAATAAGCATAGTCATCTGATATTTGACAAAGGAGCAAAGGCAATTCAATGGAGAAAGGATAATCTTTTCAACAAATGGTGCTGGAACAACTGAACATCCACATGTAAAAAAAAAAAAAAAAGAATGTAGACAGACTTTATACCCTTTACAAAAATTAACTTAGAATGGATCATAGACCTAAATGTAAACCACAAAATTATTAAATGCCTAGAAGATAACATAGGAGAAAATCTAGGTGACCTTAGGTATGACAATAACTTTTTAGATAGAACACCAAAGGCATGATTTGTGAAAGAAATGATTGATAGGCTGGACTTCATTAAAATAAAAACTTCTGCTCTGCCAAAGACACTGTCAAGAGAATAAGACAAATCACAGACTAGGAGAAAATATTTGCAAAAGACATATCTCATAAAGAACTGTTATGCAAAATACACAAAGAACTCTTAAAACTCAGCAATAAGAAAATGAACAATCCATAAATATGGGCAAAAGANGATGCCCCACATCATATGTCATTAGGGAAATGCATTATCAAAATGACAAGATACCACTATACATATATGAGAATGGCCAAAATCAAAACACTGACAACACCAAATGCTGGTGAGGATGGGGAGCAACAGGAACTCTCATTCAATGCTGGCGGGAATGAAAAATGGTACAGCGCTTTGGATGACAGTCTGGCTGTTGTTACAGACAGACACAATGTATGATCCAACAATTGCTCTTCTTCGTATTTATGCAAATAAGTTGAAAATTTATGCCCACACAAAAACCTGCACACACATTTTTATAGCAGCTTTATTCATAATTTCCAAAACTTGGAAGCAATGAAGATGTCCCTCAGTAGATGAATGGAAAAATAAATTGTGTTGCATCCAGACACTGGAATATTATTCAGCACTAAAAAGAAATGAGCTATCAAGCCATGATGAGAAATGAAGGAAACTTGAAATGCATATTTCTAAGTCAAAGAAGCCACTCTGAAAAGCCTGCATACTGTATGATTGCAACTATATAACGTTCTGAANTTAAGCCAGTGAAACTATTTTGTATGGTATTACAATGATGAATACATGTCATTAAACATTTGTCCAAACCCATAGAATGTGCACCGCCAAGAGTGAATTGTAACAAACTGTGCAACTTGGGTGACAATGACGTGTCTCAATGTAGGCTCATGGACTGTAACAAACATACTATTCTGGAGCAAGATGTTGATAGCCGGGGAGGCTGTGTGGGTGTGGGTGTGGGGGGGATATATAGGAACCCTCTGTACTTTGGGCTCAATTTTGCTGTGAACCTATAACTGCTCTAAAAATAAGTCCATTTAAAAGGGGGAAGAAAAAAAA
>NW_007729654.1:230361-231299 GCF_000696425.1 Galeopterus variegatus
GAAATATACAATGTATACCTGCAGGCTCCTCTCCCAGATTGTCCATCAATTGACATATTGCCACATTCTCTCTCTCTCTCTCTCTCTCTGTCTCTCTTTCTTGTATATATATTCCCATTCTGAGCTTTTTTAGGGTTAATTGCAGACATCATAGCACTGTATACTTAATACTTCAGCATTATGTCCTAATAACAAATACTTTCTCTAACATACAATTCAGTTCTCACACTTAGAAAATTTAACACTAGTGCAACACTATTATATAATATCCAGTCACTGTTCTAATTCCCCAAATTGTCCCAATCCCCCTTCCTATTTGTAATCCAGGATCCAGTCAAAGATGACAAGTTGCTTCCAGTTGTCATAACTCTTCAGTCTCCCTGCGCTTTTTGTCTTTACAAACTTAACTTCATGGCATCTCTTTTCTTGTTGCTCACTTTACTTCCTGAGCTCCCTGATCTCACAGTGGAGGACTTTGCAGGTGCTGTCAGGTCCACCCCAAATCTCAGGCTTCAGGAATGCCCCATGCCTAAGAGTGTAAAGTATTTCTAGATATCCTCAAATAAGGTTGCAGATTTCAGAGAAGTCAGAGAGGGACACTTGGGATGGGAGAACTCCATGAGCAATGTTCCTGTGGTCTGGGAACTGAGGAGAGAAAGAGGGGCCATAGATAGTAGGGCAACACAGCCATGGGATTCACTCGCACCCCACTAATGCCTTGGTCTGCCAAACTCTCACTTGCTCACTTACTCGCTCAACACGCATTCACTGCATAGATACTACTGGGCATCTGCCAGACACAGATTTCTCCTCCCCCAAATTCAGAGCTCAGCCTTGTCCTGTCTCCTTTCATATGTAACTTCCTTACCTGTCCACGTATTGGTAAGAACAGGACTGAGTGCTCTTTTCTTGTGTTTCCCGAGTGGCCAGAATGCTGG
>NW_007729655.1:0-6095 GCF_000696425.1 Galeopterus variegatus
AAATTTTTTGATTTCCTGCTTGATTTCTTCTTGGACCCATATGTCATTAAGTAGAATGCTCACCCATGGGTTCTTGAGGAAGCTGGTGTGTATGGGAGGCACCCAGAAGTGGGGTATTTGGGGGCTGGAGCTGGCAGTCTGGGCTCTGTTGTTCCCACATTCTCCCACCTGGCCGGTGGTGGTCCTCTGCCACATCACTGGTTGGCACTCGGGTCCTTTTCTCTTTGATGCCATGACAACACCCCTGCCAGAGATGAGCTCTGCCACCAGCCACCAGCAGGGCAGCCTGACTTTCCCATTTTCCTACAGTGCACAGTGACTCTTTGATGTGTTGACTGTTTCAGGACAGGGCTCCTCTCCCTGAGGCCCTGGCACAGATCCCCAGGGCTGCTGGTGTTTGTTGGCAGGGGCAGGGGGTGAGGTACAGCTGAAGAATCTCAGCATAGGTTTGTGCTACCGCTCCCTGCCCCACCCACACCCAAACATGTCCCCCAGCCTCACCCCCCAGGTCTGGCTTGAGGTCTCCCGGCCCTGCTCTGCTCTCAGCCCCAAGGCCTCCTGATCATGTAGCCCATGCCACACGCTGCTGTTCTTGTCACTTCAGGCCTCCGCCTCAACATTACCTCCATACTACTTCCAGAAAAAAATAAGCCCCCTTCTTAGCACGTCATTATCCCAATGCAGATTTTACTTCCTTCATAGCACTGATCACAATCTTAGGGTTTTATGCGTTTGCCTGTTGGTTTTCTATCTCGCATGGTCGAGCATAAGCTCCATGAGGACAGGGACCTTGTTATTCTACTTGCTGCTTTTGGATATGTGTGGGATGTATGGGTAAGGGGCCCCTGTTTTATAGTCAAAAGGACTGAAGCAGTGAAGGGACTTTTCCAAGGTGACACTTTAGTGGTAGGAACCAGATTCAAACCCAGGCTGTTGGGTGGTAGAACTTCCGGTTAACTCTTTACTGCTCTGCATGGAGTGTTCAGGGGACTGTGTGGTCCACCCCCCTATCTGAGATGATTGGGACTGGGTAGGGGACAGGTTCATTGGAAAAGTTGATTAAAGAGGGGAATTATTAAAAAGACTCCTACATGTTTTACACATTGTCTTAGTTCCTTGGGCTGTCTTAACAAATTGTTATAAGCCAGGTGGCTTAAAACAACAGAAATTTATTTTTTCACAGTTTTTGAGGCCAGAAGTCTGCTATGGACTGAGTGTTTGTGTCCCCTGAAAATTCACATGCTGAAGCCTAAGTCCCAATGTGATGGTATTTGGAGGTGGGGGCTTTGGGAAGTAATTAGGTCATGAGTAGGGAGCCCTCCTGATGTGATTTGTGCCCTTATAAGAAGAGACATGAGAGAGATAAATCCCTCTTGTGGCCACATGAGGATACAGGGAGAAGGTAGCTGTTTGCAAACCAGGAAGAGAGCCCTCACCAGGAACCCAATCTGCTTGGACTTCCCAGCCTTCAGAACTGTGAGAAATAAATGTTTATTGTTTATGCCACCTAGTCTATGGTATTTATTTTATATGGTACTTGCAGCCCAAGCTGACTAAACAAAGCCCAAAATCAAGGCATCAGTAAGGCCATGCTTCCTTGGAGACTCTGAGTAAGATCTCTTCCTAGCTTCTGGTGTTGCTGGCAATCCTCAGTGCCTCCTTGGCTTGCAGCTGTGTCACTCCAATCTCTCCTCTGTTGTCACATGGCATTCTCCCTGTGTGTCTCTTCTCTTCTTCTTATAAGGACACCAATAATAATGGATTAGGGCCACCCTCATGACCTCATCTTAATCACTCCAATCTCTCCTCTGTTGTCACATGGCATTCTCCCTGTGTGTCTCTCCTCTTCTTCTTATAAGGACACCAATAATAATGGATTAGGGCCACCCTCATGACCTCATCTTAACACGATTACATCTGTAAAGACCCTATTTCCAAATAAGGTCACATTCACAGGTATCAGGGGTTAGGATTTCAACATACCTTTTTGAGGACAAAGTTCAACCCCAAACACACATGTTATTTTAATCTCCAACAAGTAATTGTACAGTTACTGATCTTTCTTAAGACCTCTCTTATTATGGGTCCATCTGTTGCAGTTCTGAGTTGCTTTCCTTGGGAAATCCACACAGATGAACCACCATCCCCATCTAGCATCCAGCTGTGGGTTCTTTGAAGTGGAGGGTAAGCTTAAAGGACCTTGCTAAGTGGTTGGCAAGTGGAACCCATCTAGATTTTGACAATCCTCTCCCAACCCATTATTTATCTTTGTCTCAGCCACACCTAACATGACAGCTAGTTTTGTGTGACTCATTTATATAGTGTCTTTCAAAGCATTCAACTCAGTTTTTATAAGAAACATCTCTCCTTGTTTATGCACTTCCAATTCATCCATTAATATAACACTTAATTAGATTACAGACAGTAATTACAATGACGAGTGAGCTGTCAGAAACACATTAGAGAAACAAACACCACTAGCTGGCAAACATGCCACGAGCTGGTGGGGAGAGAAGTGGGCGGGGCCTGGGGGCGGAGGCTGCCAGCTGCCCCTTGGGCGGGTTTCCATTGTGGAGGGGAGACCGATGCATTGATCAGGGGGCAGTCAGAGGATGGAGGCTCGGCTTGTACCGGTCTTTTCACAGAGGGTAGCAGTGTCTAAACTGGATGCACCTCTCTGATGCCAAGCATCTAGATGCTGGGCACAGCAGGGCTAGCCGGGCAGGCAGCCCCTTACTGAGGGCTGTGATAATACAGCTCTTCCTGGTCCCCCAGCTACTGATGTGCAGCCTAGACCCTCACTCGGGTTCTATACATGCATGCTCATAGGGGTACTATTCACAATGACTTGGAGTAGGTGGAAAGAACCTGAATGTCCATCAACTGATGAATAGATAAAGTGTGGCGTAACTACACAAGGGAATATCATTCAGCCATAAAAAGGGATGACTTTGATACATGCCACAGTGGGTGAACCTTAAGAACATTATGCTGAGTGGAAGAAGCCAGACACAAAAGGAGAAATATTGTATGATTGATTCCACTTGTATGAAATATCCAGAATAGGCAAATCCAAAGAGACAGAAAGCAGATTCGTGGGGGCCGGGGCTGGGGGGAGGGCGGGATGGGGAGTGACCGCTGGACGGGGGTGGGGTTTCCAATATCATTCAGCCATAAAAAGGGATGACTTTGATACATGCCACAGTGGGTGAACCTTAAGAACATTATGCTGAGTGGAAGAAGCCAGACACAAAAGGAGAAATATTGTATGATTGATTCCACTTGTATGAAATATCCAGAATAGGCAAATCCAAAGAGACAGAAAGCAGATTCGTGGGGGCCGGGGCTGGGGGGAGGGCGGGATGGGGAGTGACCGCTGGACGGGTGTGGGGTTTCCATTTGGGGTGATGCAGAATTTCTGGAACTAGATGAAGGCAACAGTTGCACACCATGGTGAATGTAGTTAGTGCACTGAATTGTACATTTCATCATGGTTGAAATAGTAAGTTTTATGTTATGTGTATTTTATCACAATAAAATAAAACAAAACCAGGACCAACTCCAGTCGTCTCCAGTGGCGCCGTCCTCAGGGCAGGTCTCATTTTAGTTCTTCCAGACCCCATCAGACCAGCATGTGCCCCAATGTGGGGTTCAGAAAACATGGGCACTCCTCACAGAGCTTGCTCCTGCCCTTCCTGAGCTGCCCACAGGCTCCTGGTGCCCCAGGCTCAGAGAGTTTTCTGAAAGCTCATTCGCTCCGAGGCTCTTCCTGGGATCCGACTCACTTAAGGCTTTCAGGGGTCTGTTCAATCAGTGCTTCTCTAGTTCCCCTATCCTCCCCCCCCCAGATTCGACCCCTTTTCTCGATGTCATGCCCCTGAATCTGCAGCTTTCCCCCCTCCCCTCGGCACCCTCAGCTATGGCCTGGGCTCTCAGGGCTGATGCCCAGGGCAGGCCAGGGGCAAAGCCTCTGCCTTTTGTTTGGACCTAGGTGGCACCTGGTGTATTTATCTTCATCCACTCAGGGTACTGGTCTCAGCCCAGTGTGGCCACTCAGAAAGGGTGGGGAAGGGGCCCAGCTCATCTGGCCCACTTACCTGCTCTCGCTTCCTGGCCCAGCACCTCCCCAGCTGCATGTTCTGAGATGGTCCAGACCTGAGAAGGGACTGGATCACCACCTGCCCCCGCCCCAGTTCCCTGGTAATGAAGGCCAGAGAGGCAGGGACACCTGGCCAGCCTGCCTCCAAGCCCCTCTGTCCCCAACTGGTTGCCTGCCATGCTCCCCCAACTTCTGTAGGTGCACTGAGGCCTCCACACCTGCCTTGGCCCAGTGGGCAATGAGGCTGGGCAGCAGAGTCTGTCCAGGACCCCTTGGAGTGTCAGAAGGGGGCGGGGTTGTGGTCTGGTGGCCAAGGGTAGCCTCTATCTCCAAATGACGATCCCATTGGGGTTTCGAGCACACTGAAAGCTTTGCAAAATATGCATGGCCCAGGCCTCTCTTAATTCTGAGCTGCAGCAGGACCTGCAGGGTCCAGGGGTTGGTGGGCTGGGGCAGGGGTAGGAGATGGTGCTTCAAGGTGGAGCTGGGACAGGGCTGGTGCACCTGGGAGGTTGGCCTCCTGGGGCTGGAGGCTGGGTTCCAGGAGTGGTTCACCTGAGGCCTGTGCTCTGCAGGCCCTAATTCCTACAGCTAGCTCATTTCTGAAGAATTCATCCACAGACTGGGGAAATGGAAGGATTTCCCTGGGAAGGGTATTGGAGGAGGCAGTGGGGCAGGGAGGGCAACCTTGCAAACAGCTCCTGCTGCTAGGGGTTGAACACCATGGGGGCCGGGTGAGGTCACCCTGGATTCCCATCCAGCCATGCCACTGCAGGGTGCCCTTTGCAGGTCTCTTAACCTCTCTGGGGTTCGCTTTCCCCATCTGTTAAATGGGGGTAATAGCACCTGCCTCATAGTACGGTATGAAGAGTAGATGATATTAACAAGCGAGGGGCTTAGCAGCACCTGGTGTCCAGTAAACACTCAATAATGACCAGCATTGCTGTTGGTGAACTGAGGAAAGCATCCCCCTCTGTTTGGGCCAAGTGTGGGCAGTTGGGTTTGAAGTCAGGGGGCTGGATGAGATGACCCTGAGACACACCTGAGCTGGAGGCCAGTGGCACCCTAGCAGGGGTATCTGGACAGAGCCTGAGTGGATGCAAGGAGGTCCCCCTGGCTTCTGGTGGCCTGGGCTGCACTGTTTGAAGTAAAGCATCATTCTAAGGAGTGGAGGGTGTAGGAAGTCAGAAAGGTGGGGAAGGAGATGCTGGATGCACAGATCCCTCATTCCTCCCCCTAGCTAGGCCCTGCAGCTGGACACGGGCTGGGCCACCTTTGGGATGGTCCCATCTTCACCTGGGACATGTCCCTGAGGCCTCCTTGCTTCCCTCTTGCCCCAGAGGCTGCTTCATCAGTCCAGGCCTCCCAAAACCCAAGCCCCAAAGACTCCAGTCAACAGAGGTGGAAGGAGCCCTGGACTTGAAGCCAAAGCCCTTCAATCTCAGGGGAGTCACTAGGCCTCGGTTTCTTTGGCTACAGGATGGGTTAGTTCCTATCTCTGTGGGCTAGCAGAGGATTAGATAATAAATGTTATAAAAGATTTTTTTGATTGCAGAGTAATCTGCGAATGCCCACAATTAAGGTATGTATTATTATCTGGACCCCAAACCTCCCTCCTTCCCTGATATGTGGCTTTCCCAAATCTGACTCCCTCCCAGCCCTGGTCCCAGGCGGCTGACCCATCAGCAGCAGAGCCTGAACAGAAGGCCTGGAAGGGAAGCCAAGGACCCCAGGCTGGGTGCTGTGCCACCACATTAGGGACAGGGTGGGGTGGGGGTAAACCTGAACTGGAAAAGCAGTGTGGTTTTTCTTTCACAGCTGTTCTGTGCCCGTGAGGAGAAATGGGCTCAGGCAGGGTAGATTTAGGGGACTGCAGCCTGGTGTCAAGAAAAATTCTTCCAGCTGTGGAGAGGGGCCAGTCTGTGGTCTTAGGGAGCCCCCAGTGACCACCTCTCCACAGGGTAGTGACAGTGTGTTTGTTGCCCCCCCCCCCCCC
>NW_007729655.1:7095-20095 GCF_000696425.1 Galeopterus variegatus
GTGTGTTTTTTGCCCCCCCCCCCCCGGGGCCTCTCTCCCTGCCCCACCCCCACCAGCCAAACCTCAGAGCAGAATGGCCCTCAGACACCTGGTCTAGGGGCCTGCCCAGACCCCTGCACTGAAGCCCACATCTGCCATGGAAGGGCTCTGGCCCTGGCAGGAGGGCCTGCAGATCTTTGGGGCTCAGATGCTCTCGGCTGTGCCTGAAGCAGCCCCTCTGCCCTTAGAGTCTCTGGATGGGGAGACCTGAGGCCTGTGTGGACCAGCCCCTGCCTGCCCAGGGACACCCCCTCCCACTTCTCCGATGATCACCACCCTTGCCTTGAAAGTGTCCTCCCATGGCCTTGCAGCGCCAGGGGCTCTGAGCTTTGCAGTCGGCCTCAGTGTCCATCCCCGGGTGGCTGCCCACCTCTCCATCACACAGCCCAGCATGGTGCTGAGCACACAGGAGGCGCGTGGAGGCACCCACCAGCCAGAACAACCAGGGGGCACAAGCCAGAAACGGGGCACTGCCCTGGCTTGGCCTCTTCACAGCCCTGCCTGTGCAGCCCCAGTCCCGCCACCCCCAGCCCCCTTCAGGATCCTCCGTACTTGGGATGCATGTCCCCGACCCCGACCGACGCTGACGGGCGAGGCCTTCTCCCTTCTCCCCTTTCACTGGGGAAAGGCAGAGGGGAGGAACGCGTCTCCGCTGTGGCCATGTGAGACTCATCGGTCATTTTTGGTCCCTCCTGTCAGCAAGGACCCTCTACTGGGCTTCTCCCCACTCCCCCCACTGACCCCCCACCCCGAAGCACATGTCGCTCCGGAAGCCCTCAGCCCATTTCGGTCCTGGCGTTCCCCACCCCCATCTCTCTAACTAAGGGTGCAGAGCTGGGGGAACTGGCAGAACAGGGCGCCCCATGTGACCTTCAAGGACACCCCCAGCTCCTCCCTGGGCTCAGACCCTGCACCCACTGGAGCTCCCCTCCCTCAGCAGGAGCTCGGAGCTCACAGTGCCACGGTCATCTTGTGAAACAGTGCATGCTGCTGTGACCCAGAGCTCTCTCCGGCCTCCCGGTGGCCCGTGTGGGTGTGGGAGATGCAGCCAGAGACTGAAGGGAGTGGCGATCCTCCCCAGCACCCTGCTCCTCGGGTGGGACGAGGGACAGGTGTGTTCCACAGGGCTCCCCCAGGGTGACGCCCCAGCTCCCGCAGCGTTCCTCGCCTGGCCTCACCCCCCTTGACCTGCCTGACCCCCCAGCTTCCGAACTACTTCCTGCTTCTCAGCTCAGCTCCTGCCCTAGGGCTGGGACACACTCCCGCCTGGTCCCACCGCCACACCTTTGCTCAAGGTGCCCCTGCCCATGGGGTCCTCCCCCTGCCTCATTAACCCACGGCCCTTCTCTCCCTGCAGCTCACCGCCTTACAAAGAGCTGTCCCTTACCATGGGGGCCCTGGCCCGACCTATCTCCTTCACATACATCCTCTGGCCCCTGTCCTCTACCTGCCCTCACCAGCACCCCATCCTTGATGCGGCCCCTGAAGGCAGAATAGTGGCCCGTACTCCTCTGCGGCTCCCTCTCCACCCGGCCCTGCAGAGTCCAGGCCATCACAAATGCTGGTTGAAAAGACAAATATTGTTATTACATCAGCCGCCCCCTCACAGCTGACACTCATCTCCTAGCACCTCCTCACCCCAAAGCCCTCCTCTGCCTGTACGGCTCCTCTGCACATGGGTGGGTCTGGTGGGGGCTGGGCCAGTCCACACTTGGGGGCCAAATGATCTGTGATCAGCCGGTGGCTGGTTGTCCCAGAGCCACTCATCCTGCTCCAGGGCACTTGGGCAGAGAAGGGCCCTTAGCTTAGCTAGAGATCCTGCCCCAGAGGCCTTGCAGGGCCACAAGCTCTGCCCCAGAGGCCTGGCCACTGAAGCCAGCAGGCTGGAGGGCTCCAGAGTTCTGTGCCCACTTCGCTTGGAGACTGGCCTTGCTGGGGCACACCCTGGTTCTTGCCCACAGGACCCTTTGTGCCCCTCCCAGCCCCCATCTTCTTGTAAAGGGGGAAACTGGAGGCAGGAGGTGCCAGCAGTCAGGGAGAGGGTACTGTCGGTGGTTATGTGAGGGGGAAGCCGGTGTGGCCTGCAGGACAGTAAGCATCCGAGGGCACAAGGCAGCAAAGCAGGACATTTCTGGTGGCAGGGCTGCCATGCCATGAAGTCCTGGAGGCTTGGGAGTGATTTCCAAGGACATGGCCTGATGTCTAATGAAGTCTCCAGGGCTCCTGACCATGTGGCCTCGGTTCCCAGTGGTGTTGTCCAGAGGCATCATTGTGGTGAACTGGATGCTGTCACAAGAGTTTTCCACAATGCCCCTGGGGCAGTGAACGGCGTCCCCACCACTGCTAAGGAAGCCGCAGGTCTCCAGTGCGCTGCCACTTTGTGGTCCAGGAGAGGACAGCTCTTGGAGAGACCCACAGGCTGCTGTGGTTTTCCCACCTCTCCATTTCCACTCCATTCCCATTTTCCTTCTCCAGGGAGGACTGGGGCCAGGGAGTGCCCCGTCCCATAGTCCCATAGGCTGTGTTCCAGTCATCCCACCAGGTCACTGCTCTCAGCAGCCGAGAGCTCCTGCTTGCTGGGGCGGGAGGGCCATTCCAGGCTCTCGGTGCCAGCTGCTCCTGGGGGAGAGTGTGGGAAGGAGCAGGTCACCTCCACAGACGGGGAGCCTGGCCATCATCTTCCCAGCCATGGATCCCAGGAGGCTGCTCCCGGGCCCCAGGCTCAGACCGCCGTGGACTGCTTGATGCTGTGGAAGCTGACACGGGTAGGGGACGTGGGGATGGACACGGCGCGGGCCACGCGGGCACGGATTGAGTGCTTGTCCTGCCACCGATGCCACCTCTTCCGGATGGCTGAGCGGACCTGTGGGCACAGGGCAGAGCTTAACACCTGAGCCCGGTCTCAGGCCCCGTCTCCCTCCCTTCCCTGGGCTGCCACGAACAGCTCTCCAGGTGAGCAGTGCACAGGGGTCCACAGGAGCCGGCGACATTCACATGGGTAACATCGCTGATATGCATATTTGCTGGGACAATTTTTCAAGTGTCCGGAGGAAGGTGCACCTTTTTCTCGTCCACACAAAGGCACCGTTGTTTTCTTCTCTACTGTGAAGAATCCCTACCCTCAACCCACCCACACACCCTGCCCCAGGGCTCAGCCCTTCCTGGTTTTCAGACTCATTGAGGAGGCTGAAGCCCTGGCTTCTGGTCCTCCAGGACAACTGCGTCTGAGACAGCAAAGTGGGCTGTCACTGTGGGAGTAGAGTGGGCAGGGCAGGGACCACCCGGGAGCTCCCAGCAGCATCCACATGGGGACTTGGGAGGAAGCTGGAGGTGGCCATAAACACTCTCCAGTCCCAACAGGCCTCAGTCATCCTGAGCCCAGCCCCAGGGCCCCGGGGTCCTCACCTCACTGTTGAGGAAACAGTAGAACACTGACACGAAGAAGCCCTAGCGGGGAGAGAGACCTGTCAGGTCTGCGCAGGTGGCCCCACAGCCTCCGGGGCTGCCCCTGTGCCTCTCCCCACCCAAGGAGGTGCAGATCTGGCTCCTGCAGGGCTGGGGGTGGGCGGCCAGCACTGCAGCCAGGGGAGGGTGGCTGTACCTGGAAGGACTCCAGGAACGAGTTGAAGTAGATGAAGACGGCCCGGGAGACCTCATCCTCCCCGGGGTTCACGAAGAACAGCATGTAGGTGATGCCCAGGAGGGGAAGCAGCACCAGAGTGGCCTTCACAGCCTTCCTGGGGTGGGGCGGGTGGGGAGGCTGAGTCACAGCCCACCCCAGGACCGGGCTGAGCCTCTGCTGGGATGAGGAGGGCTGGGGCTTGGGGAGGGGCTGGCAGTTCTCTGGAATGTCTGGGGCAGGGGGAGCTGGGGTTTCAGGAGGGACTGCCAGGCCTGCGGGGGTGACCCGGGGTCAGAGGGATGCTGGGATCTCTGAAGCCCCCAGGGGTGGGAGAGGTGGGAACCAGTCACCTGTACTGAATGGTCTCAGACGTGGTGGATGCTCGGAGTTTGGTCGTGAGGATGCGGACGATGTTGAAAAGGAAGATGAAATTGATCTGCAATTGGAGCACAGCCATGGGGACGGCGTGGGCGTGGATGGGAGCAAGGTGGGGGGAGGGGCGGGCATGCCAGGGACCCTCGTCCTCTGTTCTGTCCTCGTGCCCCCTGCTCCCCTCCCTCCACCTCCTTGGCCCTTGCCCTTTCCTGGCCCCAGCTCCCTCTTTGGGTGACTCCCACCTCTAGGCAGAGGGGTCCTTTTGGTCCACGGGAGGGGCACAGGAGGTGCTGATTGCCCCTCCCTGCTGTGCCCTGTCACCTGCTCCCTACCCACATTCTTACCAGGAGGACCAAGATCATGGGGCCCTGGTAGATGTAGTCGGTGTACACCCCAGGCCTTTTGCCAAACCAGCATCTAGAAGACCACAGAGGGAGGGGGAGGAGGTCATCCGGGTCCACTTCAGTGGCATGGGGAGGGGTAGAGCTCGGTCAGGGCAGGACTGGGGACAGAACCACAATATGGATGCCCCCATTCCAGTCCTGGCAGAAGGTCAGGCCGCTTGATCCCACCGCTGTGCCTCAGTAATCCCATCTGCAGAATGGACAGCATCCTCTATTATGAGATGTGCAGTTGGAAGCAAGCCCTGTGGCAGGGAGGGGGACAGTGGACAAGGCCACCAAGCGGCCCAGGAACAGGCGTGGGCCCAACACACCCCTGCTTCCTCGGTTCCCCCTCTTGGCCCCTTCGCTGTGGCTGTGGCTCAGCAGGCCCGCTGGGGCGCTGCTGGGGGGAGTGACGCATACAGCGCCTTGCACTGCACCTGTCACACAGTGAGCAGCCAACAGATGGCAATCTCTGCGACTAGAACGGCCTTGAGGGGAGACTTCCACACGTTCCCCCAGGGAAGGAAGAATTTCTTTGCACTTTCCTGAGTTTCCCTCCAGCAAGCTCCAGGGAGGTCTGGGGAGTGGGCGGGGATGGGACAAACTGGAAGTCCTATGTCCTTGTGGGCATCTAGACCCGCAATGGCTGATCTCATGATGCTCTCATAAATCCGAAATTTGAGAATTTTTATATGAAACCTCTTGACTTTTTAAAGGTTGGCTACAAAATCAAGTTTTCAGAAAACAGCACAGAGGCCAAACGCAGCTGTCCGTGGGCCAGGTCCAGTCCTCGGGCCTCCGGTCTCTGAGTTCTTTCGGATTTCCCACGCGCGGTCCCTTCTGCTGCAGTGTCGGCATCTTACCACGAGGCGGAGCTTCAGAGCCGCTCAGCCCCTCGTTCCCCGCCTGCCCAGGCATCCCTTTCCTTCCCAGACACTGGCACACAGGGCAGCTGTTGAAACCCGTTCTTCCACCCTCCCCTGTACTCACACAGCTGCACACGTGCAAGCACAGGCCCCACCGCCCAGGTTGACGATGCTCCTGCTCGGACACCCAGGCCCCAGACAGTCTGTCAGCGGGCTCCCCTCCGTGCAGGGTCCCCACCGGCCACCTGTGCAATCGTGGTGAGGCCAGCTGGGCCTGAGTCAGGGAGGAGTCACCCTCATAAATATGCAGTATTATTTTCCAGACTCCTTGGACTGGACTGAGGATGTGGTGGCCCTCTCCTCTGTGGGGGAGGACAGAGTTTGTCACTGTGATGGCTGCTGCCCAGACCCCCAGTCAGCCAGTTAGCAGGTCCTGGGAACACTTCTTTGGCAAAGAAGATCCCTGGCTGTCTATGTCCACCTTTTCTGCCTCTGTCTCTCAGTGGTTCTCAATCCTAGCTGCACATTAGAATGACCTGGGAAGTTTTAAAACTTCCCAAGGCCAGGCCACACCTCAGACCAATTATATCCAACTCTTTGGGGGTGGTGCCTGGGATGGGTACTTTTTAAGGCTTTCCAGGTGATTCTAATGTGAGCCAAGGCTGAGACCCCTGTGGTGGAAACTCAGTTTTCAGGGGCGATTGGGAACACCTGAATCCGTTTTTAAAGAACCACAAGGCTTCAGAGCTGGAAGGTACCTCTGAGATCATCTGGATCTGTTTCTATTAAATTCATGGAATTTTTGTTAAAACAAGTCTTAATATTAATAGAAAATATTTATATAGCATTTACCATGTGCCGGGTACTATTCTAAATGCTTAATATATATTAACTCATGTCATCCCCACAACAGCCCTCAGAGGTAGGCATTATTAGGATGCCCATTGTACAGATGAGGAAACTGAGGCACACTGCAGCACTTAGCCCAAGGTCATAGAGCTACTTAATAATGGAGCCATGATTTAGAACCAGACTGCCTCTTGTGAGAGCTCAAGACAGATAAAGGAGCCTGGATCCTGCCTGTCCCGCTCCACCCCAGCAGAGCACTGGTAGGGAAGGGACCCTCAGATTGAGGCCCCAACTCCCTCCCTTTATAGATGCAGAAACCATGGTCCTGACCAGAAAGCTGATGTGGCCCAAGACCCTTGGGCAGTGGCAAGCAGAGCTGGCCTGGGAGCCCGAACCTTGAGGGTCAGGAAGGGGAGGGAGGTGACTTACTTCTCATTGTCGTAGTACAGCTTCCCAATGGCCCAGGCCACGATGATGGGGAAAGGCACACCTGGGGGAAAGACGGGCTGTCATAGAGCCCTTCAGTAGGGGGATGCCAGGCCTGGAGGGCCCCACTGCAACCCAGGGCCTAGAGGGGGACAGGGGTTACCCAGGGTGAGCTCGAACTCACACTGTCCCCACCCCCAAGGAGGGGCAGGGGGCTCTGGTGCACACCTCACCATCCCAGCCTGGCCTCCATCTCCCAGGCCCCCCGGCCAGCTGGCCTGAGTCTGGGTGAGGAGGGGCAGCCTGGGGGCCGCGTGCCAGCTCACCCCAGCCGAGGCAGATGAACATCCACTTGCGCAGCCGGTTGGTGGAGTAGGTGAGCACGATGGCCGTGTGCAGGTAGCAGCCCTCGCCGAACATCCAGAAGAAGTTGGTCACATGGAAGTAGTTGTAGGCGGCTGTCACCAACCTGCACCAGGCCTGCCACCCCACCCCCACCGATGAGGTGCTGATGAGCTGGGGGTGGGAGGCCGTGGCAGCACCCCACCCTGGCCTGGGGCCTCCTCTGGGCAGGATGGGGCACTCCCTGAGATCCTGCTCCTGTTCTATGGGCCCCAAGGCCTGACCCGGGCCTCCCTCTGCAGGGCAGCCCCAATGGGCCCTTCCTCTGACCTTGGGCTGGGCCACATCCCACTCCCTCTTCCTCCCGCCAGGACGCACCACGTTGCTCTGATGGACCTCGGGGCTCATGGTGAGCTGGACCATGAACCACGTGGCATTGCGCAGGATGAAGGCCGAGATGAGGTTCCAGTGGATGATGTTTCTCAGGCACCGGATGCTCCTGGGGCAGGGGCAGGTGGATGACAGAAGCAACAGGAGAAGGATGAGGGACAGGCTACCGACATCACTGCAGCCCGGATATGGGTGGGGAAACAGGCTCAGAGTGGGGCTGACTGGCTAAGTCACATAGGGAGGTGGCCACAGGACTCTGCTGATGCCCCACAGGCCCTTTCTACCTGCAGCCCACCCAGACGTGAGCTCCTGGGGCAGAGCCTGGCACACAGCCTGTGCTCCCTGGACTGGGGCTGCTGGCTTATTGGGAATGCCTGCTTTCCCACCCTGGTGGCAGAAGTGGCTCTGCCAGAGGTTCCAGGAGACCCGAGGCTCCCTGTACATGGCCATTGTGCCCACTACTGAGGGGGAGTGGCAGGACGGTCCCTTCCCAGCAGCCCCCAGCCCGGAGCGACTCCTGCATGTTACCTTCCCCCTCTGCCTCCCACTCAAGGACCCAGGGATGAAAAGAGGCAGTGTTGGAGCCTTCTCACCTGAGCCGCAGAAAGAGGACAAAGGCCACCAGGAGGGCCACCAGGGAGACACAGTGTCCCAGGTAGTTGATGATGACAGCTATGTGGTAGTGCACCTTGCTCTTCCTCTGAGGCAGGAGAGAAGAGCAGAGGTGAGGCTCCCGCATGGCTGAGCCCCTGCACCCCCTGGACATGAGCAGCTCTGTGAGGACAGTGCCCAGGGGTGGCCGGGACACAGTTGGTAACGATCGCAAGGGTTCCTCCACTTCTCCACCCCCTACTGTGTGTCCAGCATCACCCTGCAGCAGCACAATCCAATTTGAGGCTAGGTCTGTCTGTCTGTCCCTGAATCGTGTGCTCTATCCCCTGCTCTATGCTGTGGGACAAATATCAGATGAACTGAATCTCCACATCACACACGCCACGTGCACAAACGTGTGCCCGACTAACAGATGTGCACTCGCCCTCACATCTGCCCACATTTCCTTTCAGTCCCAACGCCTGGTGGCCCTAGTGGGTGCAGAGACACCAACCACCAGGACGTCTTTCCTCCACCCATTTCTGAATTGAGTCACCATCTTCTTGGGCACCCTTAAACCCCTCCTTAGTGGATTGACTTATGTCCCCCCAAAACTCACTGAAGCTTGAATTGTGTTCCCCAAGTTTGATGTATGAGAATCTTAGCCCCCACTGTGACTATTAAGAGGGTGGGAAATCCTATTACGGTAATTGAAAGGTGGAGCCTTGAAGAGGTGATTGGATTGTAGGACCCTGTAGTAGTAGATGTATTAAAAATGGTGGTCAGGGGCGTGGTTCTGAGGGCTTTAAAAGAAGAGGAGAGTCTGTCTCTCTCTCTCTCTCTCTCTCTCTTTCCACCATCTTGCAATGTGAGATCCCTGGGTCACTGTCACCACCACCAGATGGACTTTGGACTTCCCAGCCTCCAAAACTGAAAGCAATAAATTTTATTTTCTTTATAAATCACCTAGTTCAGTGTACTTTGTTATAAGCAACAAAAATGGACTAACACCCCTCCTGCTGCAGTCTAAGCCTGCCCCGATTAGCAAGGAGAGGGTCGAATAGCTGCCACAGATTAGTGCCCACAGAATTATGAAAACTTAAAAAAAAAACAAATCTCTAGGTTCACCTCCTAGGTCTTTTCCTAGCCCCGGCCCAGGGGGTCTGGTTCAGGATCCTCTCCCAGGATTACAACAAATTCCCCATTTTAGTTCTTAATTCATTTAACATACTGATGAAGGCTGTTGCCTTCCTCTTTCCAATAATCTTATACTCCAAGAGTGATGAAGCCCTCTCATTTGCAGAAGATTTTCACATCTGTCTCTTCTCAAGCCTGCAAGGCAACCCCGAGGGAAGGCTGGAAGGGCAGCTAGAACTTATTTTGCCGGGAAACAGATGCAGAGGTGTGTTGACTCACTCGAGGTTACCCGACTTCAAAACCACCTCCTTCTTGCACGCATTGGTTGGCAAGACACTGAGGCTGCATACAGGCCCCCACTCTATAATGGGGCACTGGCTGGTCCCCAGTGCCCAGCTCTCTGCTGGCTCCTGCTCCCCAAGAGCAAAGCCCCCATTCACCCTTTTCTGGGTCTTGAGAAGACAGGGCCTGGAAACCCTGAGCCTGGCACACGGTTGGGCTCCATAAATGTGTGTTGAGTGAAGGAAGGAAAATGCATGTGGGAAGGCAACTGGCTTTGAGAAGGGGATGTCCCCATTAGCATCTCCCTCCCTTATCCTCTGTGGGTTCTGGGGTGGGGCCAGGGGACAACGATGCACAGAAACTGGCTACGTGCGAGTGCTGAGAAAAGGGTGAGCTCACAGAGGCCCTGTTCATCCTTCCAGAGCCACCAAGGAGCTCCTGGCCCTCCAAGGACAAGTGGACACAGCCAATTCTTGGGGACCTGACCAGTACTGTGTCCCTGTCCAGTTTGGAGACCTAAGGCCAGCAGGTACCCTGAGCAAGGTGGCACGGTGTGGTTCTGGGCAGAGGCCTCTGCTGTGACCTTCAGTGACTGACCGGAATCTAACAAGCAGTTAATGCCTAGATGATTTTCACCAGACTCTCTGCAAGACACCACCTTGTCTCAGCACCTTGTGGTACCACCTTGTGGCAGCAGTGTCAGACCTGTCCCGATGCCTCGCTAGGGACATTGGCAGTGAGATGTCCCTGCCTGGACCCTCCACCCCATCCATGCTCCCCAGCCACCTCTAGCTCCCCACCCCTGCACACTCCGCTCTGTGGCTCTTCTGCTCCCCCTGGGCTTCCCAAGCTCCTCCTCTTACCCCAGCAGTGGCTACATCAGCCCCTTGCTCATCAAAGTACGATCCTTGAAGCAGCCACGCCGGCATCTAGGAGCTATCAGAAATCCTGAGAAAAGTGGAATCTTAAGCCGCACCCCAGACCCACTGAATAAGAATCATTTTAGCCAAGATGTTTCCTAAGCATCTCAGCATTTCAGAAGCCATGGTCCAAACTCCCCACCTCCCACGAGCAGTGAATCCCAGTCCATGAGTCCGGATCCCCAGAGTCCCTTTCGTGTCCCAACAAGGTATGCCTCCAAGGATGGGCCTCCAGACTCCCTGTGCTCAGCAGAGTATGGGGGAGAGGGACAGAGTGTGTGCAAATATCGGAGTAGGGGGAGAGTCAAGGACAGTGGGGAAGGTTTTAGTGGAGGGAGATGGTATGGGGGGAGGGGCTGCTGATATGGGGAGCGGAGGCTGGTGCAGGGTGGTGCTGGGGGCCTAGTGCCATCCCCAGGCTGGGCCACACATGCACCAGGCTCCTCATTTGGGGGCCGACTGTGGGCAGGTCTCCTCCAGTATCTGGCCTCTGGGCACCCTCGCAAGTCCCATTTCACAGGTAAACTGTGAATCCATTATCTGTGATACCCCAGGGCGCTAGTGCTCAGTTAGGGATTAGCCCAGGCCCAGAGCTGAGAAACCTGCTGCTCAATTAACTGGACACTTTCCTCTTTGCAGCTCTGGGAGGGGGCGGGGAGTCTTGTGAGTGAGGCTGGAGAGGCTGGAGGCTGACAGAAGGGGATGGCATTTTCACTAATTAAATTAACTGATTACCCAGAATGCCAGGCACCAGACCAGCAGGGGCTGCCAGGAAGGGGTGGCAAAGCCAGGCAGAGGTGGGCCGAGTGGGGTCAGGTCACTGTGTTGTGGAGGGGAGGTGTGGGTGACAGCCCCCACCGAGGCACCAGAGGAAGGGTGCGTGCCTATGTTATGGGTGGTTCCTCGCCATGACCTCTGCTGCCCCCAGGTGTCACTACTCCCTCCCTGGACCTCACAGGTGAGATGAGGAACAGAGGGGTGGCAGACGGATGGAGCATCCTTCTTAAGCCAAGACGCAGGCCAACACCACCCTCTCTCTATCCACCAGGAGGCAGAGACCTGAAGTATTCTTAGCCATTACGGGGACTCGGTGACGTTAAGTTACCTGCTCAAGGTCACATGGCATGTACATGTTGAAATCCAAACCCCAAACCGTCTGCTTTCAAAGTCCATGCTGCCCCCATTAGACTGCCAAAGAGAGGGCTGGTGAGAAGAGACCTCCTCACCCTCCTTCTCGCCCTGACCCTGCTGGTGGGAGATCTGCTTTCAAAGTCCATGCTGCCCCCATTAGACTGCCAAGGAGAGGGCTGGTGAGAAGAGACCTCCTCACCCTCCTTCTCGCCCTGACCCTGCTGGTGGGAGAGAGGGGGAGACCCCTGTCCCGGGCAGGGGTGGGAGCTGCAGGGCAGGGGCAGGGAGGGCTGAGGGCAGCTGACCTACTCTCCTAGAGTCTTTGAAGGGTATTGGGGGAAATAGGGGCTGCTGAGTGTCCTCCATCAGCCAACTAGAAGGAAGGGGCCCAAGTGAGAGCAGGAGAGACTTGGGTGAACCTTGGGGATCCTGCCCTGACCATCAGGAGGGTCGAATGCAGCGGGGGGTGGGGGCCCATGAGCAGCTGTGGCGCCTCCGACTTTGCCGATGTATGAGAAGAGGACAGACACCTGCCCCTCTGGTGTTGGGGAGAGGGTCATCTGTTCTATGGCAGGAGGCTGGTGGCTGACCTCCAATTGGGGACACATAGTCTACCTCAAGCTCTACCACCCGCCGGGACTATCAGAGCATAAGGTGGGTGTGACAGAGGGAGGGGCTGAAGTCTTCCTGCCTTAGCTGGGCCTCCACACACCATCTTTCTCTGGACATAAACTGTGGTCTTAAGAGTCACCAACAGCACTGACCCGCCCTGTTTCCTTTCCTCCCACCACCTCTACTGTGCACCAGGTAAGGAGTGCCCCTACCCCCTGCGCAGTCTTGTTACCCACCCCACCCCCACCCCAGGCCATCCACTCTGGCTCAACTATGTTTCCTAACCTGGAGCCCCACTCCCCCTAGCCCAGTTCAGGAGGATGCCCTCTCCCCCAACCGCAGGACTTCCTAGGTTGGGTCACTGTGTGGGTGCTTCACAAGCGGGGGGCCCGGCCAACCCATCCCAGCCTTGCGTGGACCAGACGGTCTGGCCTGCAGGACCTGAGATGCCAGGGAGCTCCTCCCCCTGCATCCTGGGGGACTCTTTCACCCTGCCAGGGCAGCACCACGAAAGAGCTGGTTATTCTTTTAGGCTAAGCATCAGTCTATCTTTGCAGCTTCTGGAAGGAGATAGCAGAACCCCAATAGCTCAGTGGCTTAAGGCCAGGGAGCCAGGGGAGGGACTAACCAAAGCACTCAGGGTCAAGATGGGTGCTATGGGTGGGGAGAGTTCTCCCCGAATCAGCTTTGCTTTGCACCAAGACCTGGTAGTGGGCAAAGCAGAGCCTGGGCTCCAAAGCCCCGGGTTCCAGGCTCTGGCTCACTCTGGCCACGTGACCTTGTGCGAGTCACTCCCCCTTTCTGGGCCTTGTTCTCCCCATCTGGAAGGTGAACGTGTTGCACTAGATCAGAGTTTCTCACTTTTGCCCCATCAAAAGGCTCTCCTGGGGCACTTGTTAAAAACATAGATTCCCAGGGCCAGCCCGTGGCTCACTCGGGAGAGTGTGGTGCTGATAACACCAAGGCCCCGGCCAGGTTCGGATCCCATATAGGGATGGCCGGTTTGCTCACTGGGTGAGCGTGGTGCTGACA
>NW_007729655.1:20755-21491 GCF_000696425.1 Galeopterus variegatus
ATAGATAGATAGATAGATAGATAGATAGATAGATAGATAGATAGATAGATTCCCAGGTCCTCCTTGGACAGCGTGATTTATTGGGTGTTGGGGTACCCCTGGGATTTGTATTTGAACAAGTGCTCTTGTATTACCAGGTAGGTCTGGGAACCTCATGATGGGATGGAGGGTCTCCAAGGTCCTTTCCAACTCACATCTTTATGTGATGGAATTTTCAGGACTGCCTAGACCAGTCCTTCGCTTCCTCACCCCAGAAGCCCGTCCTTGGATAGCCCCAGGCGTCCTCCCTTCTGCCCTGTGCTTTCTGCTCAGTCATCCTTCCAGCCCACGACTCCCACCTTCCTCTGAACCCAGTGAAAAAGTGGTGAAGTGTAGGGGAGAGGCGAGGGGGACCGAGGGCAGCAGCTAAACCAGCAGGATAGACGTATTCATGCATCTGCCAGATGTCGCCCTTAAAAGATTATTTATTGCAGCACTGTTTGTAATAACTGAAGGCCAAGAATAAAGATTGGTTAAATAAATTACGTGATACTGTGCAAATGTGAAAGAGAATGGAGATGCTCTTTGTGTACTGATGTGGAACAATCTCCAAGACAGATGATTATATAAAAAAGCAAGGTACTGGGCCGGCCCGTGGGTCACTCGGGAGAGTGCGGTGCTGATAACACCAAGGCCACGGGTTTGGATCCCATGTAGGGATGGCCGGTTTGCTCACTGGGTGAGCGTGGTGCTGACA
>NW_007729655.1:22139-42631 GCF_000696425.1 Galeopterus variegatus
CGCCGCGCTTCCCAAGCGGCGCACTGTAGCAGTGCGCCACCGGGCTGGCCCCAAAAACATTTAAATTTTTTTAAGGACCTCCAAGGGCTTTTCCAAGCGGCACTGCTTCCCCCCCCCACCCCTGGTTCTGATCCGGCCCCTGCGGCTGGAACTTGGTGTATCAGTAAGGCACATGGGTGGCAAATGGACAAGAGCCTTGTGAAGGTGTCTGGTCTGACTCTGCACCCCCAGCACAGTCCCACACCCAGCGTGACGGAAGCAGGAAGGGACAAGGACCCGACACCCATCAGAGCCGGCCCGGCGTCCTCCCGCAGAGGTGCCTGCTCGCCACCAGTGACAGGTTCTGCTCCCCAGGTGGCTTCCCTATGGCAGGGCCTCTCCCTCATCCTCTGGTTCTCTGACTCCAGCTCGTGCTGGGGGCCCTGACCTAGCCCTCTAGACGGGCAGCCTCGCTCGGCTCAGCCTCACCTCCTCGTTGAGGATCTCCTGGCACTCGGAGTAATTCACGCGGGCGGCCCAGCTGCCATTGGCCAGGCACTCCCGGTAGCCATTGTCTGGGAAAGAAGAGAGAGTCAGTGGGGGGAGATCAGCCTGAGCATCTGTCTGTCCATTCGTCTGTCCATCTATCCATCCATCTGGGCCAGCACAGGAGCCTGCTGGCTGGGGGCTCTGGAGTGAAGCCGGGAGAGGGGCTTCCTTACTGCCCCCAGCTTCCTGCCTCTTTCTGCCCACTGACCTGGGTACACTGGCTTCCCTGATGCCTGCCTGTGGGGCCACACTGCCAGGATCCTGCCCGCAGGACTGGCTGTGGACAGGAGTGGCCAGCCCCCTGGGCTGTTTCCTTGCAAGCCCATATGCAGTGGTGGATTCCGTGGCAGGTGCTCTTCTGAGAGCCTTCCATTTTGGGATCTCGCATTACAGCAAAAAACAATGGCAAGCTCTCATGAGTCAGTTCTCACGCAGCTGGGAATGATCTGATGGAAGGGTATGTGGTGACATAGCCACAGCTCACGTGGCAAATTTAAATGACAGGGTTTCTTGTGATAGGGCTATTTGTGCTGGAGGTTTCTGTAGGAGGAACTCACATGGTGGCGTGGGGGGGGGTGGGGGCAGGTCTTGGAAAGGTCCCCATGGTACATTTCCCCATAGCAGGCCTTTTACTGGAGGGTCATATGGTGGGAATCTCCATGGTGGAGGTCTCTTGGACAGAAAACGACAGGTGACAGGAGTGGGCTGGGGATGTTACATGGGGAGGGTCTCATGTGGCAGGTATCTCATACTAAGATCTGCTACAACTGCTCACAGCCTGGCCTGTAGCACTTGGGGAAGAAGGCAGGAGAGTGGCCCAGGGAGGGTGGGTGTCTGTGCAGCCATCAGCCTGGATTGCAGCCCAGAACCTGTCACCTTTTAAGGAGATAGGAAGGGACCCTGTGGGCCAAACCATTGCCTGGCTTTAGGGCTCTGGGATGGGCAGAGCTTCCCAAAGGGTCCCTCTCACCCTTCTTTCTGCCTACCCTCCACGGGCACCAAGGCCCTGAAGCCAGAAGGGAAAGGACCGAGGGAGTTCTAAATCCTCTTGTCTCCTCTGCTGATGGAGGCTGCCCCCCCCGCCCCCCCTGGCCCGCATCCCTCTTCTGGCATCAGGAGCTCTGAACATGTTTCCTTGAGTTAATTCGGGCTCTGACTCCAGGTAGCACTGGCTGCAAGAGAAATGGAGCCCTGAGCCATCTCCACTCGAGCCTCCCCTGCTGCAGGCCTTTCCATGGCTCCCGCTGGCCCTTGGGGCTGGAAGAGGGCTAGGGGAGCTGCTTGAGTCCTAGTCCTTGGGCCCCGCAGGGCAGAACACCCTGAGGGAGCCAGAGGCCAGGGTTCTAGGCTGGGCTCAGCTGCTGCTGTGCTTTGTGACAGTGACCTCAGCCTCTCAGGCCCCTCTCCTCATTTATAGAAGGGCTGAACCAACCCAAGGGACCAGCAGCCTGGGAGCCGCCTCTCTGCTGGCAGCATCAGGGAGATGGTAGGGTGGGGGTAGAGGGAGGGAGCTGATTTCTGCCCTCTGGGAGAGGGAGCCTCAGCCTGGCGTCCAGGGCTGAAAGGCTGACATGACCTTCTCCTGGCTCCTCTGCTGAGAAGTGTGCCAGTGCACAGTGGGCTGGGCAGGGTTTTAAAGCTCTGCCAGGCTTCCCTTGTTGGACCAAAGTCTCAGCAGAATTGAGCCCTTGGGCAGAGCTGGCAAAGAGGCTGCTGATTTTCTCCTAATTGCTAAAGGAGGATAAGGGGAATCCAGCATCCTCGCCACAGACGGGAAGCACCTGGGACCAGAGTCTGCTATGGAATGTGTGCAGAGAAAGGGGCTTTGGGGCAGTGATCTGGCTAGAAGGGGCGGGAGCTGACCAGGTAGGGTAGGTTGGGTTGGGGTGGGAGGGGGAGGGGGAGGATGGGGAGGGAGTGGGGGTTGCTGTTCTTGCCTTAAGAAAGGCAGTGCTAAGTAGTGTTGAGAGCAGGGCCCCTAGACCCAGGCAGCTCCTGGCACCATCCCTCAATAGCTGTGCGACCTTGGGCAAGTCACTCAACCTCTCACTTTCCTTATCTGTAAAACAGAATGAATGCTCTTAATTATGGCTCCTAGCTCAATAGTTGAATATTTTTAGTTAACATGTGCAAAATGCTTGGAACTATACCCGGCATGTGGTGCTAGCTGTTATTTTTATTATTATTATCTTGGAACTGTAGTTACATAACCTCACATAAGATTCAGAACATGTCACTTGACCCAATCAAGGGGGGTGCTGGTGCAGATTATGGGAGGAGGCCCCTTTGCTCAACACCCCCCCCCCCCCCCCGCCAGATACCCCCACAGCCTGGAGGCCCTCCCAAGGCTGGGCCATGCAAGAGAATCAAGCTTCGGGGGAGGAAGGAGGTGATCCTGAAACAACGCGGCCCAACGAGAGGGAGTTGTTGCCAGGGAGGATGCACCTCCTTGTCTTTAACTGCTGAGCTGAGCAGTCCTCCCCAAGAATCACGGGAAAGTGGATATTTTTGGAAATGCTTCCCATCCCTTTGAAGACTGGGTGCAGCAGGAGTGGCATAAGGGGAAGGCCCAGAAGTCCTGGCAGCATCTCATCAGTAAATCAACTAATTAGCGCCTGATGATGAGGCACAGCTCTGGGTTCCCACCCGCTCCTGATTGCATGGCTGGGCGCGCTCCTCATCTGGCCCTGGGGCATCAGGAAAGGGGACTCTTCCAGCCCTGCCCTGAAATGCCGACCTCATGTCAAGGGACCATCACCCAGCTCTTTTCCTGGGGTCACAGAGAGAAGAATGAGGAAGTCTAGAGAGCACCTCACCCCAACCCTTCACCCTCCCACAGGTGGAGAAACAGAGGTCCAGAGAGGGCCTGTGCCTAGGGTTCCTTAATCAGTTACAGGCAGAGCTGGGACTAGAACCCAGGATTCCTGGCTTCCACTTAAGGCAGGGACAGCAAATTGAGTAGCACGTGCCCAGGCACTAACGCCTGAAAACACTTATTTGGGACCTGTCAAGTAACCCCTGGGGACAGGAGTGGAGGGAGCTTGTGCGAGTGGCCGGGGCTGGCTGCAAAGGTGGGCAGGGCTGGGACCACAGAGGGCCTGGCAGGCCCTGTTCAGGAGCACGGACTTGACCACAGAGGCAATGGGGGACCACAGAGGGCTGACTCCAACTGAGGCCTTGATAGTGGGGGATTGATGAATCCAGGGCTAGGGTTAGAGATCAGGACTGGGGCAGTGGCATTGGGGAAGGAGGGCAGGAAGAGTCGGGCATGAGAATCACTTTAGAAGTGGTACTGACAGGCCTGGTGCCACGGTGAGGGGGAGGGACCTGCTCCCGGATTCCCCCACCCGCCGATTCGCCAGCCCCAGTGCTGCCTCCGTCCTGGGAGCTCCAGAAAGACTGAGCACACAGCATTGTGAGTGGGGCAGTGGGCAGGTTCTGGCTTCCCAGGTTCTGACTCTGCATGCAAGCTCTCTAACCTTGGGCAGGTTATTAGCCTCTCTGTGCCTCGATTTCCTTATTGTAAGGTGGGTGCTACTAAATTGGAGGCTGGCTGACTGTGCATCCCCGGACTCACCTCTTTGACTTACGCGACCTCCTAGGCCCATCTCTCCTTCTTCCTACTCTCATTTCCTCTTAGTCCCCACACCCTTCCCGGTGTTTCTTCTCCTTCTCTTGGGTCCCTCCTATGGCCAGGACATGGTTGCAGACACATGAATCCACTGGATCTGGCTGTTCCAGCTTCCTGCCTTGCCTGAACACCTCCCAGGGAAGGGCCACAGTCACACACCAGGCTGGGCCAGGGATAAGAGGGGGGAAAATGTCCTGGAGACCACGCAGTGAGTGAACCCCCTGGTGGCTACGGTCACCCCCCGGTATCCACTTGGGTCTGAGCTCAGGCCCACCAGGCAGGAAGGGCCCCGACCCCAGGGATCTGGGCCCCCACCCTCCCTTGGACAGGTTAGGGCCTCTGGCCTGCAGCTGTTGCCCTCTTGATAAGCAGGGACCTGAGTCATTGACAGAGGACAGTAAATTAATTCTGAGGTGACAGGTGGTATAGCAAAGAGCTGCAAAGCCTGGCAGTGGGGGTTCAGGGCCTCAGGGGTGAGGTATCTACATGGAGATCAAGTGTCTGAACAGACCCTGGGTCAGTCCCGCCCCACTCCCACCTCACCTATGAGCCTGGGATGCAAGCCAAACCCCTGCCTGTGGATCTAAAACTCTGGGTCCCCCACCTCCTGGCTGGAGGGCCCTGGGCAGGTCACCTCAGACTCAGGGTTCTCATGTGCAAAGTTGGGACTGCTCTGATGATTCCTGCCCTACCTCATGGGGCTGTTGCAGGCTCAAACAGACTAACCTGAAGTTTGTTAACTACAGTAGAAAGTGTCAGACAGATCTGGATGCAAATTCCAGCTTTACCCCTTGCCCACTGGTGGTGTTGGGTAAGTTCCTTAACTTCTCTGAGCCTCAGAGGACTTAGTTATACAATGGGTGATAGTGTGTTCCAGCAGCATTGTAAGAATCAGCAGGAATGAGCACAGAGTGCCCAGCAGGGCACAGAGCTGGCCTTTGGCAAATAGTGGCTGTACCCATGAGAGGTATTAGAGTTACTATTATCATCATCATTTCCCCCACCTCCCAGCAGATGGCCCACCCTCCACCTTGTTCCTTACTTGTGGTGTTGTAGCGGACACCGTAGAAAAAGGCAGGGCAGGGCCGAGCCACCAGCTGCCCCGCTGGGCTCTGGGGCCAGCAGGTGCCGATGAGGTCCACGGACGTGTTGCACTGCAGTTCTGGGGGCAGAGATGGCTGGTGAGGCAGAGCAAGAGTCCTGCCCACCTCCCCACTGGTTCCCATCCCCACACCAACTGGGAACAGGACAAGAACAATAACCCCGATACAGACGTGAGCTTGTTCTATGCTGGGGAGACACCAGGGGAAGAAATCTGAGTTTGATGCTATGGAACTAGGGAGCCAGTGTAGGTTCCAGAGCAGAGGAGGAGATGGTTGGGGGTGATGTTAAAAGCTAAGGTCCTGGCCGGCATTGGGAGGATGGCTGGGGGTGCTTCAGGTCCCCTACTCTGTAGCATGAGGATGCTTCTGTCGGTCCCTCATTTGGTGATAGACTGGAGCTCTGAGACTTCATGGGAACATTCTAGAACAGGCCCAACCAACCCCAGACCCAGCCCCCTCACATGTCTCTGGAACCAAAGCACATCTACCCTGGCCCTGCAGGGAAGAAAGAGCAAAGTGAAGTTTTTCCAGCTTCCAGTTGGCCTGATAACCAAACTTACTGAGCATACCCTGTGCTCTGGTCTGTGCTGAGCCATGAGAGGATCGACTGAGAAAGGGAGGGAGACACCATTTGGGGGAGTGGAAAGAGTACTGAACTGGGAGTCTGGGCCCATTGCTTCAGAAGGAGTTCTGCTACTAATTTGTTGTGTAACCATAGGCAAGTCACTTGCCCTTTCTGGGCCTTACTGTCTTCATCTATAATAAAATAAAGTGGTTGGGCTGGACCAAAAATTCTTAATCTCAGTTCATTGGAGGCTTCAGTGTTCATAGAGACCCTGAATATAATGAAAAATTTGGTGTATGTATTTTAATTGGGAAGGGGCCCATTGCTTCTTGTTAGATTCTCAAAGCGGTCTGTAACTCAAAAGAGACATAAACAGCTGAACTAGGGAGAGGATGTCAAAGTCCCCTGCCAAATATTTTCCCTTATTCAAAGAGCTTTTTGGAGTAAATGTGTGTGTGTGCACACACGCGGGTGTATGTATGTATGTTGGGGCTGAGTCAAGGACACAGTGACACTTCAGAAGGGTAGGAGGGATACGGTCTTCAAGGGGTGGGGTCTGAGCACCCCTGGCACAGTCCTGGCATCCCTTCTGATGCTGTCCCTGCTTTCTCTGCTTTCATGCCCTTCTCAGCATGAGGCCGGTACACCAGCGTCCCCATCAGGGCATGAGGGGGTTAATAACCTGGAACTGGCACAAGAATTCACAGACAGGCCAGGGAGAGCTATGAACCAATGGGAGTCAGGGGCAGCCCTGCATTAGCAGCTGCCAAGCCCTGGTTGGGGCCTGCCTGCCATTTCCTGCCCAAATTAGTCTGTCCCAATCTCTCAGGAAACAGCATTGGGTTAAATTGGCTTCTTTTCCCTACTGGACTCAGGGTAGTGCGGAGCAGTGCTTGTACCATATGGCTGTTTTTCTTTCTAATCAAAACTATTCACAGGGTGTTCCTGCAAATCAGGGCTCAAAGAGAACAGGCCTTAAGGTCAAGTGACTTAATTGAAAGAGAAAGAAATCTGGATTGGGGCTTAATAGATCTGAGGAGATGGTGGGCCAGTGGTTGGAGTGGGCAAAACCTGGGGCTGTGACACAGTGGAGTCTCCGTGAAATATCATCACGAAGTGTGCCAGGTTGGGATTTTATCAGTCATAGATCATGCTGATAGCACTGAGCCCCAAGGCTGGGGGAAGCTGGAGGCATGTGGCCATGGAGGTGGGGGGATAACATCATGAACCGTGCACTGCGACTTCAAAGCTCTTCTTTATCTATTTTGTTTGATCTTCATGTGTCCTGCAATGTCATTATTCCCCTTTTACAGATGGGGAAATTGAGGCCCGGGGAAGCTAAATGACTTGCCCAAGGTCATGAGTCAAAGTGTGAAAAAAAAAAAAAAAATCAAGACTCATAGCCAGGTGTTTTTGGCTCTAAATCAAGTGCTGAGTACCCTACGTTTTGCAAAGAAATAAGTCAAAGGGGGTGGGGGGACGGTCAAGGAGGCAGCAGAGAAAGGAGCAGCATTTATTGAGGCCATACTGTGTGCCAGGCACATGCCAGGTGCTTTACATATACCACCTCATTTAATGACAACATCACACCTCCCCAGAAGGTTGTTCATTCATTCACTCACCCATTCGTTCACAGCATGTACTGACCTAGGCACTGGGAAGATAAATGGGATGTCATGTGTGGCAGTGTATGGAACGGTGCCTAACACACCCTCTCAGTGTGGCATCTGGCCTCCCTCCCTTCCCTGGGCAGTTCCCCAGATCCCCCTCTGCCAATAACAGAGCGTAGGGAAGGACTGGGCACCAGCCACAGCCAGGACCAGGCCAGAACCAAGGTAGAGGGTGGCCACTGAGCGTATGGGCCTCCTGGCCCGGAGGACCCAGCACCTGCCAGCGCCCTGTGCTCAAGGGCTCTAATCACAGTCCCGCCCGGCCCACAGCTGGTCCCGGGATATGGGGACCCATACGGGGGTGGGCAGCGCAGAAGGCTATTTACCCCTGGTCTGTGGTTCGGATCCGGTGGTACCTCCCATGGGTCTCACACCACCTCCCAACGTGGGTGCTAATCCTCCCAATTTTACAGATAAGGAACTGAGCAGTCAAACGGCTTATCCCAAAATACTAAGTGTCCAAAGATTCGAAGAGGCAGAAGTGGATTCTGAACGCTGGTCTTTTGACGCCAGCCCAGGGCTCTTCCCAGGGCTCCACAGCGGGCGCCAGTCCGGGCTCCTGTCCCCTGCGGCTCACGAAGGCTGCCTGGAGGTGGCGCCGGGAATCCAGCCGCAGACGCGAGCTTTGCATTAAGAGCCCAGAGAACCCTGGAGGGAATGCAAGTCTGTGCGAGAGACGGGAAGAAGGAGGGAGGCGGCAACAACGAAGAGGAGCCAAACGAAAGGGGTCAGGACCCAAGGCCCCGCTTTCCCAGAGTAAAAGGCCGGGGCGCCCGCCGGGGGCAGGGGCTGGGGGCGGGGTCCAGGGAAGGGGTGGAGCTACGCGGGGCGTGGCCAGAGGTGCGCGAGCCAATCCGGAGTGGCGGCTGGGCTCAGGCGACGAAATACACGCTAAACACGCACAGGGGCGTGGGACACGTGGTTTTAGCGAGCAGGAGGAGCCGGGAGAGGCGGGAGAGAAGCGGAAAAGAAGGTGGAGGACGAGGGGACCAGAGGCCCGGCCTGGGACTGCCTGCGGGGCACGGCGCCTTCCAGCAATGTGTCCTGCCTCGGGGCGTTCGCACCTCCCGCTCCGGGCCCTGCAGACACCGGGTCCGGGAAGAAGGAGTACGAGGGTCCCTGGGGACCCAGGAGAGACAGGGCCTAAAAGGGAACGGTCGTATAGGACGAGGCGGGACGGGAGGAAATGAACATGTGTTTACCACCACGACCACCGTATACCAGGCACTGTGAAGGGGGCTTTGCATGACGAAATTCGTGCCACTCACTCAATCCACCCAACTACTCTTTGAGGAGGAGAAAAGAGAGGGGGAGGGGGGAGTGGAAATAGGAGACAAGAAGACAGCAAGGGTAAAACAGGGAGACGCAGAGGGAAAGCCACGAGAGAGAGGTACGGAGAAAGATGATGTCAGAGGTGCTGGGGATAGGGAGGCGGTCGATCTCCTGGCTAGGAAGGGGAGACGGCAGGAGGAAGCCAGTCTTCGTGTCACTCAGCCTGGTGGCTATCAGGACCTCAAGGTTAGGGCTGTTGGCTGTTGGATTCTGATTCTTGGCCCACGTCCCCTCAAGGTCCCACTGCCACAAATGCTCAACGTCTTCTGCTCTCCTGGGGGCTATCTTCCCGGGTATCATCGTTCTGGGGTGAGGAGCAGTTTGGACCAGGATAAGCCAGCCTTGCAAATAGCCAAACAGATTTACTAGCCAGCTGCACGAAGGCGGAGCTGCTATTACGAGCCGAACCTGGCCCACAGCCCCCTGTCCCACAGCGCCCCTCCTGGTCAGGTTAGGTACAGATAGGGATACTGATAACTTGGCTCTTTAACAAGTATTCTAGAGGCTGGGGACACGGTAATGAATAAAATAAATGCCCTGCCCTCATGGGGCATTATAGAATCATTATAAAATGATTACATTCTAGTGGGGAGATAATAAGCAAGCAAACAAACACATATCTGTGAACCAGTGAGAAATGCTTTGGAGAAAAACTGAGCAGTGTAAGGAGATAAAGACTGACAGGGGTACTATTTTGATTTAGTGGTCTCTAAAGTACTAACATTTAAGCAGAGAACTAAAGGAAGGGAGGGAGGGAACCGTGTGTATGCCTGGGGGAAGCGTGTTCTAGGCAGAGAAAACAGCAACTACGAAGGTGCTGAGGCCGTATGTGCTTGGTGTGTTTGAGCTGCTGGCATTCCCATCATCTGGTGGCTCACTGCCTCATTCACAGGGCAGCTAGATCTCTGAGCATTTTGCCTGGGGGTGGGGAGAGGTGGAATCAACCCACTCACCAGCCCTGGTCACTACAGGCTTTCACGTGGGAGGGAGTCAGGTGAGCTAATGTAATGTATAAAACTGGTCCTCCATCTTCCTCCTTCCCCAAACATGCACAAAGCAAATGCACAGGGGCCCACACTGTGATTTCTCATGGGAGCACTGGGGACAGACTGCCCCAGATCATTGCAAAGGGAGGGAAGAGAGGAGGGGAGCAATGTGGAGGGCTCCCACCTGCCTCTGGAAAATCCCTTCTGTGTTCGGTTCCTGGGGAGCCTGCTTTAATGGATGGATAAGAATCCTTTGAAGGTAGTCTACTTACTGCCTGTGCACAATTGCGCACTGGTTTCTTCCCCCAGGTAGGTTACACAGTTCGCCTCCCATCAGGCTTAGGGTCCAAATGTGCTCAGTAGATCCTCCCATGCTAAATAACTTCAGAGGGAGATTGGAACCTGGCTCCCGTCCCAGTGATGCCAGTGCTCCTGTCAGAGGCTGCTAAATGAACTACAAGGTAGGCAGGCACTTGGCAGCAGCTCTGCAGCTGGGAAGCCCATCCCCCTGTTTGGTTTAAACCCAGGAGAGGGACTCAGTCAAGGCTGCCTAGAGAGAGCAGCCAGGCGGCCCAAGGGCAGTCTCTGAAACACACATTCTTGTCCTTTCAGAGGAATGTATTGCTGGGATGAATGGGCAGGGGTTATGCCTGGGTCACCTGGCATGGACAGGGTGGCAGAGGGCAGGCAGAGAGTCCTGGTCTTTGCTTGGCCACCTCGTGGTTGAGCTGCTTCCTCTTTGGCTGGGCAAAGCAGAAAGTTGAAGGGCGTGTGACACATCAGGATAAGTGCATGTGAGCCTCTTGTGTGTTTGTGGGCTCTTTGTTTTTGAATTCCCAATACCTAGTACAATGCCAGGCACATAGTAGGTACTGAGGAAAATTTGGGGCCATGTGCAAACCTAATATGGGTACGGGAAACTGCAGGGGTGACACTGCACCCCAAATAACTGACCACATGGGGCCCTGGGCACTGTGGCTCTCTGAGTGGCTCTACAATGTGGTGCTGGTGGTAAACTCTGGAATCAGGCCCACTTGGTTCAAGTGTTGGGGCCACTGTTTAGTAACTGTGTGTGCTTGGGCAAGTTACTTAACCTCTCTGAGCCTCAGGTTCCTCTTCTATAAAGTGGGGATAAAAATACTTCCTGACAATATTGTTGTGATGATTGAATGAGAACAAAGCACTGAGAATGGAGTCCAACACGTAGTGGGAACTATATAATATTAGCTGTTATTATCATTTTCTACCTTAAGGGGATAGAAACTAATGACCCCAGGTCCTTGTCAACTCTGATTCTATTTGTCTGTGATGTCATTAATCAATAATTTTATTACTTTCTGGCATTGAAATACTCCTGCCATGATTGTATAAGTTGTCATCTGTGATCTGCCACATGGTAGAGCCTCAGCTCTGGAGACCCACCCACTCCCTGCTCCTGGCATGAGGCATGTGAGGGGCCCCCCACAGGCTCTGGCTCAGTGCCAGCTGCCCCAGCCAAACGCCCATCCATCTGTCCCGGCCCCTCTGCCCCACCCTCACCATCTGTCTCTACCAGTGCCCATCGGCCTGGGTAGGTCTCAGCCTCAGAAGACAAATGGCCCGTTATCAGAGCTGTTGTGGAAGGTGATGGATCGCGTACCATGATGCCAGGCAGGCTGGGCCAGGCTGGGAGTGGGGGCACAGAGTACAAATCACCAGGGAATGAATGCCATTCATCATGGCCTGCTGCCTCCAAGGACAGGTGACACCTGCATGGGCTCGGAGATGTCCCTCCTCCTGAGCACAACAAGCAAGTTAATGAAGCCTGACCTGGCCCCTGGCAGGAAGGGCTGGGGGTGGAGCCTTTCCTCTCAGGTCCAGCCTCTGAGCAGGTCTCCTTCCTCCCCATCTCTCTCTGCTAGAACTCCAGACTCCTGCCCGAGAACTTACTTCCCCGTTCCCCATGGCCCAGCTCAGCCAACTCTGCAGCCTGGTGCTCCAGGCTCCCAGTGCCGCCCCCCAGGCTTACCACTCCTCCCTCCAAGTCCCTCCCTGTCCTTCCACCAGACCCACCTACTAGTCCTCGGTCAACTCTTGCTTTGGCTGAGGACACTGGCTCTTCTCGCCCAGTCCACACTCAAGAGTCTCTCTTAAAACTCACCTTTGAGACCTCCTCCTTCAGGAAGCCTTGTTGGATTTGCACCACCCCTGTCCTAACCTCCCCGCCACCTCCATCATAGGGAGCAATTTGTGACAAGTATCTTCCCTTCATTCCAGCTATACCGTAAGCACTTTTAAAAGCCTACTGATGTTACCAACAATAACACCCAGTAGTGGCGTGGCCTCACAATGAACCCCTCCCGCCTCCTGCTACACACTTGTGTCCATTTCTCTGTTAGCACGTGTCTTGCGCTCTGCCTTACAGTACATGCGTTTATTCCAGGACTTGACTCCTGCACCAGACTGTGCATCCTTCTTTCTTCCCCCAGTGCCTTGCATGGGATATGCTGCATAACAGGTGCTCAGTTAATGAGTCGGAGTGAATCAAGGAGAGACTGGAAGAGGAAAATCAAGGATCAAAGGAGCCTCCCAAAGACCCTCAGGTGCAGGACGCCTTCTCCATTTTTGCCCAGCAGCAGCCGTCCTCGGGACCACACTCAAAGTTAGAACAGGCATGGCCTCAGGAGCCCAAAGACCTAGACTTGGGTCCTAGCCATTGCCACGTACTGGCTGTGTGGTCCTGGGAGAGTTATGTAACTCTTCCGTGCCTCAGTTTCCTCATCTGTACAAATGTCAGGTTTTAAACTCCCGTGAGGATAAAATAATTATCGCAAAGCACTTTGTAAATGGTAAAGTTAGCCAGTATTTTCTATGGAGGAGGTATAGAGCTTGGTATTGAAGAGCACACCAGAAGCCAGACTGCCTGTACTCCGCTCAGCGCTCCGTCACTTTCTAGTGCTTCTCTGTGCTTCAGTTTCCCTAGGTGCAAAATGAGGCTCACAGCACCTAGCTCAGGAGGACATTGTGATAATTGGGTTAATATTTCTCAAATTCCTGCAACAGTGCCTGGTGCGTAGTTAGCATCACACAGTGTTACACTTTGGGCCTTTTTAGCAGCAGAAAACAGCAGCCTCTCTTCCTCGCTGGATGCATCCCTGAGTCACAGCCCAGCAGCAAGGTCTGAGATGCCTTCCCCTGTTGCCCACCCTAAAGCAGGAAAATAACTACTGGGCTTACTTTCTGATGTTCCTCCTGTGCCCACGGCAGATGCTGTTAACTTAATCGCAGCTCTTTCCCACCAAACTTACACCCAGCTTCAGGATCCTTCTCAACACAGCACTTCACGGAGACATGACGAAGTGCCTGGAGCCCTGGAGAGGAAATCTCCCTGCTATTCCTGCCTTAGGCTCTGTGCGCAGGCCCTGGGAGACCTGGAATCTTGCAGGACGGGGTTGGGGGCACTCACCGGAGATGTTGCTGGCAAGGGACAGGCTCTCACAGTGCTGGTCCTGGAGGGAGGCGGACACAGGGTTCAGCCCCAGAAGGAGAAGGGCCTGTGGGCACAGGGAGATGAGGGACAGTTAGGCTGGTGCCATGAGCAGTGTGGCCTGCAGCTTCCTGCCTCCCCTCGCTTCCGCCTCTTAGTCCAGTCTCTTCCCAGACACTTCTCACAGTCTCCTCCCTCTCCTCCCCCCTTGTCCTCTCTGTCTGGAAGATCTGGAGCTCCCCTGCTCTTGGAGGGGCCTGGTAGGGAGGTGGGTAAGTGAAGGAGCCCAAGCTCCAAGGGCAAAGGTGAATTTTATCCTCGGGGCTGGGACCTCCGGCGAGGCTCTACCAGAGGAAGCCACCTCCATGCCATGGGATCCCAAGCATTGCCCAACTGTGTCCCACCACACACACACACACACACACACACACACATGCTCTCCCACCTGCCTGCTGAGCACTGCAGACTCACAGACCTTCACTAATGCACCTGCCTCCCTCTCCACCTCCAGAGATGTAGGCGCTCCTGGCCTCTTGTTTAATGAGCTGCTCCCTGAGCCCTCATCCCTGCCTGGCTAATTACCTATCACTACAAATTGTGCCTCATGGTTTATCAAGCCCTTTTACATCTGCAAGGACACTTTATTCTTCTTGGCGCTGGTGTGGCTGTGCCTATTTGCAGATGAGGAAACTGAGGCTCAGAGAGGTGAAGGGATAAGTGTGTCTGGAGAGATGGCTGTCCTATTCCAGGGAGAACATTTGCCCTTTAACCTCCCCGAGGGCTCTATGTCACTCTCATTTCAGAATTTCAGACCACTTGGGAGGAGAGTGGCATGGGCCCCATACCTGGAGGGCTGCCCCTTCTTCAACAACATCCTCCTGCAACCATTGTGTCCCCTCCCTTGAGGTCACCACCCTCCCTACAGATTTAAAGTCACAGAAACCTGGGGTCTAGCCCCAGTTTTGCTGTGTTGCTACGGGCAGGTTACTTGCCCTCTCTGTGCTTCAGATGCCTCACCTGAAAGCCCTCCCACGCTTACACGATGCAATGTATGCAGAAGTGTTTTGTAAATGGCACAGCATGCTGCATGAGGACAGGGATTTTGTTTTGTTCGTGGCACTCATATTTACTGATAAGTTAATGAATGACATTGTGTTTCAGGTATATAATAGGCACTCAATAAGGCCATGTTGACTGGTTTAAACTTGGTGGTTTTTATTTAGTCAAGGGTTGGAAGAGAGGAGGTTGTTTCTCCCGGGGTTTGACTTGCAAGGGGTTAAGAAGCACGGGGAGGTTGGGGAGGGGGAAGCATTGTAACCGCCCCTCCCCCCAGCTGTGGGTCCTGGGCACCCAGTGACTAGCATGCTCTGTCACCTGATCAGGATGGTGAACCTGAAGCTGCTCTCGAGACTCTTCACCACCCCTGCTCCCCTGCTCTTCCTTCTGGGGCCCCCTCCCTCTGACTCTCTCCAGGGCCCCCTGGCCAGGGTGCACAGCCTCTGCTCATTTCCACACTGTGTGCAAAACTCACGGCAGAACTTCACACACAGACTCTTAGCTCTGGAAGCTGTCTCAGGACTTCACAATGGAAAAATGAGACCGGGAGAGAGGCAGGGGCTCGCCCCAGTCACTGAGCGAGCAAGTTGCTAGTGTAGACTAAAGCCGGGTGCTGGCCAGCTCACGCAGCAGCCCGTAGCCCTCATGCAGTGCTGGGACTGGGTGAGGAGGGAGCAAAAGTTAAAGGACTGTCAAAAATCTAGTAGACAAGACATGTGCTATTTTAATGCAACGTATTTTTTTAAACCTAAGTTAGTGACCCCCAATCCATGATGAACAAAATATCAAGAACTTAAAAAAAAAAAAAGCAGGCCCAGTAACAGTGCTGGGCCATATTGGTGCTTGGGGCAAAAGGAGAAATCAGTAGTAATATTGAAAGGTTATTTATCATGACGGCTGAGGTTTCTGGCGCCTCTGTACATGTCGTGCTTGAGGAGAACGCCTGGCTCGCCCCACCCTGGTCCACCCTGCCCATGTGCTTTCCCCAGCAGGACCCCACCGCCCCTGCCCCGTGGCTGTCCGTCCTCCCTTCCCCTCGACTCTTCCCCACTCACCCTTTCCGGACCTCAGGACCCTCTCCCTATCCTTAGAAGCAAACTAACCCACGCTTTTCCGAAGGCCAGCTTTCTGTGCTCACTTGGAGGGAAGGTCCTCCCTATCCCAGCCCACCAGGGTCATGCATCTTCACCAGTACCCACTCCTTTCCACTCCTGTCCTGATGATGATGGCAGGCTCTGCACCCCTCTCTCCCTCCCAATAGAGTAATCCCCACCCCTGCTCAGAGTCTGGTCCTGCCCCCACCTGCAGGAAGCACCCTCGACCCTGATGACTCACCCGCATTGTCCTCTCAGTGACACGCCTGAGTCCTTCGTGGGCTTTGTGTACTCCATGCCCTCGCTGGTGCACTCCTTCTGTCATGTCATAGGGGGTCTCTCTGCTCTCATGGGACCAAGCTCCAGGCTCCCAAGCACCCCCCAGCCCTGTACCCCCTGTCCTATGCTTGGCACTCGGGACACTCAGCACACAGTGCTGGGGTTAGCTCCAGGGACTTGGGAGTGATTATAACAAACCCATTCATCTCTCTGGCCCCAAGGAACTTCCAACACTTTATTAATCAGTAATTAAACCTCCCAGTCTCCAGAGAGATGGAGAAATATCTTTACCCTCATTTTCCAAATGAAAACACAGAAGTGGAGAGAGAAGGAAGCCACCAAGCCGGCCAGTGGCTCTTGCTGGCTAAGCAAAAAGCAGTGTCCTCATGACAAAGCTGCTCAGCTCACTCAGAGGGGCAGCTCAGCTGCTGTGCCCAGAGGCCCCTTCCAAAGGGGACTAGGAATCCCTTCCAAAGCTTCTCACCTCACCCCTGCCCATGCCACCTCCCAACACACACACACACACACACTCAAACTGGGGCTCCCAGACCAGCTCAGCCAGAGGCAAATTAGAGAAACTGGCAACACCCATTCAAAAAAAGCCCTGGTGCCTGACATTCCACCATTATACATCTAACCCTTAAGCCCTGCTTTGTGCTCGGGTCTTTCAGATCCCCCTTGAAGGCACATCATGTTCTCTTTGCATCCAGTGACTAATGTCTCTCCGGCACCCCGCCCCTTCCTATGTCTTCACACCTTTGCCCCCCGTGCAGTTTTCACCACCTCCTCTCCCTGCCCTACCTGCACCTGCTGAACGCTGCATTCCTCAAAAACCAGTTCCAGGGCCCCTTCCCTTGGCAGTACCTTCCCCAACCCTCCCAATAAAGCAACTCAGTTACCCCTTCAATGTGCCCCTTGTCCCCAAAGCACTCTGTACATGTGCTGGACCCTGTGCTCATGAAGCCACAGATGGAGGTGTTGGATTAGTGCCAAAGCACGAAAACCCTCAGTTCAAAGACTTATGGCCCAAGGTTCTGATTAGATGGCAAATACATGGACCAGAAGTTCTGATTCTCGCATCTCTACGTTGGGATCCACAGAGGAGCAACGCAAATCCAGATTCATCACAAAACCAAACCCAGTGCCACAGGCAAAGGGCTGGTCTGTTCTCAGCTGCCTTTCGCTCTGACACTTATGTCTCCTCGGTTCTTAATGGCTCACAAAGTCATTCTCTACCAACAGAGGGCCAGTGTCGCATTATGCAAAGAAAATGCTTCTTAAAATCCCCAAACCAACCTTTCCTCTCAGGAAAGTTCAGCTCTATAGCAGTCTGTGCCTGCGCCACCTCTTGCTCTGCAGAATGTTTGTAGAGGCTTCCGGTTTACTGCTGAATCACACTTCCGGGAAGAGCCCAGAGTTTTCCTGCGCATTTCCTTCCACCACCTACTGATCTCTGCTTCCTTGTTCACTAGTTTTCTATCCCCAGCAATAAGCAATTACTGCACTGGCAGGAACAGGCCCCCAAAGTTTCAAGGATGTTGTTTGTTTCCTCTTAAAACTTACTCTGGAGTTCATGAACACATAAGGGGGGTGGGCAGTGTGAAGACCCTGTAATTAGGTGCAGAATGGTGTGTGTATTGACAACCACTTTGCTGGGGAAGGTTCATAGCTTCCTCCTCTTCTCACCAAGGTCTAGCCCCCCTGCAAAAGGGTGAGAACTAAGATCATATAGTGAATGGGGTCACCTTAGAGGCTTGGGCCTCCTAAACTGGACATGTCATCCTCTCTGAAATCAAATCAAAGTGCTTTTGGCCTTAGAATGTCCACTTTCTTGGACCCTCCGTTCGCTCCTTCACTCCATCATCAGCCCCAGCCACTGGCTCTCCTTTCAGAACCTTTTTTTTTTTAAGAGGTGGGGACTCACTGTGTTGCCCAGGCTGGAGTGCAGTGGCTACTCACAGGCAATCTCACTACCAATCAGCACAGGAGTTTTGACCTGCTCCGTTTCTGATCTGAGCTGGCTCACCCTCCTTTGACAACCTGGTGGTCCCCCACTCCCCAGGAGGTCATCATATTGATGCCAAACTTAGTGCAGATACCCAATGGTATCTACAGCCCAGAACTCCAGGGCTCAAGTGATCCCCAGTGTGTGCATTTGAGTAGCTGGGACTATAGGCATGCACCACTGTGCCTGGCCAGAACCATTTTTGACACAGAGTTTTCAGGACTTCATGGGATTTACTACTTTCCAGCTAGTAGAAAAACCAAAATGGTGCTGAGAATCTGAAGCTGGCAGAGCACTAGGTTCACCCAGTAGCTAATGCCCACTTCCGTACACCAGCCTGGCAGCCCCAATTCCCCAAATAAAACCTGCACCTCAGCTATGAATCTCTCCAATCGCCAAAGAGTCAAACCTTGAAGGTCAAGTCTGAGGACTTAGGTGTGGTGCAGCTCCATTAGAGCATCACATACAATGCCTGTCCCAGGACCCAGTGGGTCCCTGACATGGAAGGGACACCATGCTGCAGAAAGCAGATGGGGCAGGTCTCATGCTCCCCATTTTCAAGCTGGTGTAGTTGAGGTGTCCAAGGTCACAGAATTGTTCTTAGAAGCCGAAGGCAGACTAGGACCCAGTAAGCAGGTGGTCCATGTCTGTCTTGCAAGCTGATGAATGATGGAGGAGGGGAGGATGCCTCCGGCCTGGCCAGGCCCCAGTCAGCACAGGGCATTGACAGGAGGGACAGGCAGAGGAGATGGCATCGGTGCAGGAGCCTGTGGAGGGCTGGGGTGGGAGGGCTGGGCTTTGACAGCTGCCTGCTCCAGCTGCTGCCCACGCCCCCACTCCCCGGGCCAGCATAGAGCATGGCAGAAATCAAAGCTGCCATCCCAATTCCCAATGTGACTTCGGTATAAAGGTTAATCACACCCGGAAAATGCTTATTAGAGACCATAAATAACTACGTTGCTGAAGCTCAGTTTAGTCTTTAAGGCACAAAAGTGCAATTTCCTTTGATGGGATGACTTGGTAATTAACCTTTTGGGGAGGGTCCTGAAGGGCCACTGGAGGGAGGGAGGGGTGGCCTAGAGGCAGCTGGGGCTGTCCCCACGTCCTAAAAGTTCCAGAGGAACAAGGAGAAGAGGGCCTGCCTTCCCTCCTCTTTCATTGGCTCTGATGCTCAGCTGGGGAGAGCCCCCCAGGAGCAAGGGACTGAGCTGGCCTCTGACAGAGCCACAGCTGCAGTTCTAGAGGGATCTTTCAGCAAGATTCCAGCCTCCTGCTGAGTTCTGAGCCTAGTCCTGCCACTGACTGTGCGACTTTGGGCGAGTCACCTGGCCCATCTGGGACTCAACTTCTTCAGCTGTGATGCAGGGACAATGTGGTCTTTCTTACCCATATCATGGAGATGAGGACCACCTGGGAGGAGATGAAGAGAGGAATGCTTCTGAAATTTAAAGTCCCCTACAAGTGTCAGCTGGATCGTTATCATGACTTGGCTACTCTAGGCCCCAGAGTCCTCCAGAATCTCCCTCGGTGACAGAGAGGGCTGACCGGGAGGAGCAGGTTCCCTCCCAGGCCCTGGGGGAGGGGCTGCAGGCAGGACCCAGGCCTCTCCCCACCCTCGGTCAGGCTGTTCTGCCTTCTCTGTAAGCTTTCCTTTGGGAAGGTGTTTTTCAGCTTAAAAGGAAAGTTGTGTTTTTGTTTTTAAAACCACCAGATTTAGTGATCTCTCTAACCCCCTGCTGGACTGGGATTCTACATTTAAGGAGTCCAGGACTAAGTGCATGATTTGAAAAAAAAAGGAAAGGACTTCAGAAGAGGTGGAGAAGGACAGACACACACACAGGACAACAGCAAGACAAGGCGGACATAGCTGAGGTCTGTGGAGTTTCAGGCAGGGCCGCACAATGTGACCGTGGGGCAGGCTTCCTGCGGGAGGTGAGTTTGAGGATGGGCACGGCGAACACTGTCTGTCAGAAGGATAGAGAGGATCTTCCAGGCAAGGGGAGGGTCCTGAGTTTGTGGGGGGTGGGACCAGCTGCATGTGGAGGGGCTCAGACACTGGGCTGAGATAGATCCAGTAGGAGGAACACCGAGCTGGATTTCTGAGCAGCAGACTGTCATAGCTTCAACTTCACAGTTTGCAGGTGTGGAAACTGAGGCCCCAAGAGGGCAAGTGAGAGCCCATAGGAGGCAGTTCAGTAGGTTAGGGAAGAAACCTTGCCTGCCCTGTCCTGCAAGACTGTGGCAGACCCTGGCTTGTGGCCCATCAGAGGCCCCTGAGTCTGTGTGGCCAAGATGGCAGCCTTCCCTGGTGTCCCCAGACGCAAGGCCCCCATCACACACCACCACCTGCTGGCCGAGGTCCTGGGGTCCTCAGGCTCCACAACCCCAGTATCTGACCCTTCTGACTGCCTTGCTCCTCACTGTGTTCAGGTGTAGCCTGTTTAAAGCAAAGCCAAGAGAAGAAACCCTAAATGGGAAACAGAGGAGGGGCCATCAATCAACATTTCTTTACAAAGCTGGCTCCCTTGTTGCATTTAAAAACTAGGATCTGGTTTGCAGAAATAAAATATGTGTGCAATCAACTCTTCAAAAATCTGTCTGTGCCTACAGGGGATATATCTGTAATCACCTGCTGATTGAATACCGGGGAGGGCAGGGCCACACATGCAACTGCATGGTTTCTGCACAGCACAGGTGCCGGGGGAGGGGTCAGTGGCAGCTAGAATGGCAAGCTGTGCACAGCACAGCAGAGACCCTCAGGGGGTGCCCCCCAAGCA
>NW_007729655.1:43589-62398 GCF_000696425.1 Galeopterus variegatus
CTTGACCCAATCAAGGGGGGTGCTGGTGCAGATTATGGGAGGAGGCCCCTTTGCTCAACCCCCCCCCCCCCGCCAGATACCCCCACAGCCTGGAGGCCCTCCCAAGGCTGGGCCATGCAAGAGAATCAAGCTTCGGGGGAGGAAGGAGGTGATCCTGAAACAACGAGGCCCAACGAGAGGGAGTTGTTGCCAGGGAGGATGCACCTCCTTGTCTTTAACTGCTGAGCTGAGCAGTCCTCCCCAAGAATCACGGGAAAGTGGATATTTTTGGAAATGCTTCCCATCCCTTTGAAGACTGGGTGCAGCAGGAGTGGCATAAGGGGAAGGCCCAGAAGTCCTGGCAGCATCTCATCAGTAAATCAACTAATTAGCGCCTGATGATGAGGCACAGCTCTGGGTTCCCACCCGCTCCTGATTGCATGGCTGGGCGCGCTCCTCATCTGGCCCTGGGGCATCAGGAAAGGGGACTCTTCCAGCCCTGCCCTGAAATGCCGACCTCATGTCAAGGGACCATCACCCAGCTCTTTTCCTGGGGTCACAGAGAGAAGAATGAGGAAGTCTAGAGAGCACCTCACCCCAACCCTTCACCCTCCCACAGGTGGAGAAACAGAGGTCCAGAGAGGGCCTGTGCCTAGGGTTCCTTAATCAGTTACAGGCAGAGCTGGGACTAGAACCCAGGATTCCTGGCTTCCACTTAAGGCAGGGACAGCAAATTGAGTAGCACGTGCCCAGGCACTAACGCCTGAAAACACTTATTTGGGACCTGTCAAGTAACCCCTGGGGACAGGAGTGGAGGGAGCTTGTGCGAGTGGCCGGGGCTGGCTGCAAAGGTGGGCAGGGCTGGGACCACAGAGGGCCTGGCAGGCCCTGTTCAGGAGCACGGACTTGACCACAGAGGCAATGGGGGACCACAGAGGGCTGACTCCAACTGAGGCCTTGATAGTGGGGGATTGATGAATCCAGGGCTAGGGTTAGAGATCAGGACTGGGGCAGTGGCATTGGGGAAGGAGGGCAGGAAGAGTCGGGCATGAGAATCACTTTAGAAGTGGTACTGACAGGCCTGGTGCCACGGTGAGGGGGAGGGACCTGCTCCCGGATTCCCTCACCCGCCGATTCGCCAGCCCCAGTGCTGCCTCCGTCCTGGGAGCTCCAGAAAGACTGAGCACACAGCATTGTGAGTGGGGCAGTGGGCAGGTTCTGGCTTCCCAGGTTCTGACTCTGCATGCAAGCTCTCTAACCTTGGGCAGGTTATTAGCCTCTCTGTGCCTCGATTTCCTTATTGTAAGGTGGGTGCTACTAAATTGGAGGCTGGCTGACTGTGCATCCCCGGACTCACCTCTTTGACTTACGCGACCTCCTAGGCCCATCTCTCCTTCTTCCTACTCTCATTTCCTCTTAGTCCCCACACCCTTCCCGGTGTTTCTTCTCCTTCTCTTGGGTCCCTCCTATGGCCAGGACATGGTTGCAGACACATGAATCCACTGGATCTGGCTGTTCCAGCTTCCTGCCTTGCCTGAACACCTCCCAGGGAAGGGCCACAGTCACACACCAGGCTGGGCCAGGGATAAGAGGGGGGAAAATGTCCTGGAGACCACGCAGTGAGTGAACCCCCTGGTGGCTACGGTCACCCCCCGGTATCCACTTGGGTCTGAGCTCAGGCCCACCAGGCAGGAAGGGCCCCGACCCCAGGGATCTGGGCCCCCACCCTCCCTTGGACAGGTTAGGGCCTCTGGCCTGCAGCTGTTGCCCTCTTGATAAGCAGGGACCTGAGTCATTGACAGAGGACAGTAAATTAATTCTGAGGTGACAGGTGGTATAGCAAAGAGCTGCAAAGCCTGGCAGTGGGGGTTCAGGGCCTCAGGGGTGAGGTATCTACATGGAGATCAAGTGTCTGAACAGACCCTGGGTCAGTCCCGCCCCACTCCCACCTCACCTATGAGCCTGGGATGCAAGCCAAACCCCTGCCTGTGGATCTAAAACTCTGGGTCCCCCACCTCCTGGCTGGAGGGCCCTGGGCAGGTCACCTCAGACTCAGGGTTCTCATGTGCAAAGTTGGGACTGCTCTGATGATTCCTGCCCTACCTCATGGGGCTGTTGCAGGCTCAAACAGACTAACCTGAAGTTTGTTAACTACAGTAGAAAGTGTCAGACAGATCTGGATGCAAATTCCAGCTTTACCCCTTGCCCACTGGTGGTGTTGGGTAAGTTCCTTAACTTCTCTGAGCCTCAGAGGACTTAGTTATACAATGGGTGATAGTGTGTTCCAGCAGCATTGTAAGAATCAGCAGGAATGAGCACAGAGTGCCCAGCAGGGCACAGAGCTGGCCTTTGGCAAATAGTGGCTGTACCCATGAGAGGTATTAGAGTTACTATTATCATCATCATTTCCCCCACCTCCCAGCAGATGGCCCACCCTCCACCTTGTTCCTTACTTGTGGTGTTGTAGCGGACACCGTAGAAAAAGGCAGGGCAGGGCCGAGCCACCAGCTGCCCCGCTGGGCTCTGGGGCCAGCAGGTGCCGATGAGGTCCACGGACGTGTTGCACTGCAGTTCTGGGGGCAGAGATGGCTGGTGAGGCAGAGCAAGAGTCCTGCCCACCTCCCCACTGGTTCCCATCCCCACACCAACTGGGAACAGGACAAGAACAATAACCCCGATACAGACGTGAGCTTGTTCTATGCTGGGGAGACACCAGGGGAAGAAATCTGAGTTTGATGCTATGGAACTAGGGAGCCAGTGTAGGTTCCAGAGCAGAGGAGGAGATGGTTGGGGGTGATGTTAAAAGCTAAGGTCCTGGCCGGCATTGGGAGGATGGCTGGGGGTGCTTCAGGTCCCCTACTCTGTAGCATGAGGATGCTTCTGTCGGTCCCTCATTTGGTGATAGACTGGAGCTCTGAGACTTCATGGGAACATTCTAGAACAGGCCCAACCAACCCCAGACCCAGCCGCCTCACATGTCTCTGGAACCAAAGCACATCTACCCTGGCCCTGCAGGGAAGAAAGAGCAAAGTGAAGTTTTTCCAGCTTCCAGTTGGCCTGATAACCAAACTTACTGAGCATACCCTGTGCTCTGGTCTGTGCTGAGCCATGAGAGGATCGACTGAGAAAGGGAGGGAGACACCATTTGGGGGAGTGGAAAGAGTACTGAACTGGGAGTCTGGGCCCATTGCTTCAGAAGGAGTTCTGCTACTAATTTGTTGTGTAACCATAGGCAAGTCACTTGCCCTTTCTGGGCCTTACTGTCTTCATCTATAATAAAATAAAGTGGTTGGGCTGGACCAAAAATTCTTAATCTCAGTTCATTGGAGGCTTCAGTGTTCATAGAGACCCTGAATATAATGAAAAATTTGGTGTATGTATTTTAATTGGGAAGGGGCCCATTGCTTCTTGTTAGATTCTCAAAGCGGTCTGTAACTCAAAAGAGACATAAACAGCTGAACTAGGGAGAGGATGTCAAAGTCCCCTGCCAAATATTTTCCCTTATTCAAAGAGCTTTTTGGAGTAAATGTGTGTGTGTGCACACACGCGGGTGTATGTATGTATGTTGGGGCTGAGTCAAGGACACAGTGACACTTCAGAAGGGTAGGAGGGATACGGTCTTCAAGGGGTGGGGTCTGAGCACCCCTGGCACAGTCCTGGCATCCCTTCTGATGCTGTCCCTGCTTTCTCTGCTTTCATGCCCTTCTCAGCATGAGGCCGGTACACCAGCGTCCCCATCAGGGCATGAGGGGGTTAATAACCTGGAACTGGCACAAGAATTCACAGACAGGCCAGGGAGAGCTATGAACCAATGGGAGTCAGGGGCAGCCCTGCATTAGCAGCTGCCAAGCCCTGGTTGGGGCCTGCCCGCCATTTCCTGCCCAAATTAGTCTGTCCCAATCTCTCAGGAAACAGCATTGGGTTAAATTGGCTTCTTTTCCCTACTGGACTCAGGGTAGTGCGGAGCAGCGCCATTTCCTGCCCAAATTAGTCTGTCCCAGTCTCTTGGGAAACAGCATTGGGTTAAATTGGCTTCTTTTCCCTACTGGACTCAGGGTAGTGCGGAGCAGTGCTTGTACCATATGGCTGTTTTTCTTTCTAATCAAAACTATTCACAGGGTGTTCCTGCAAATCAGGGCTCAAAGAGAACAGGCCTTAAGGTCAAGTGACTTAATTGAAAGAGAAAGAAATCTGGATTGGGGCTTAATAGATCTGAGGAGATGGTGGGCCAGTGGTTGGAGTGGGCAAAACCTGGGGCTGTGACACAGTGGAGTCTCCGTGAAATATCATCACGAAGTGTGCCAGGTTGGGATTTTATCAGTCATAGATCATGCTGATAGCACTGAGCCCCAAGGCTGGGGGAAGCTGGAGGCATGTGGCCATGGAGGTGGGGGGATAACATCATGAACCGTGCACTGCGACTTCAAAGCTCTTCTTTATCTATTTTGTTTGATCTTCATGTGTCCTGCAATGTCATTATTCCCCTTTTACAGATGGGGAAATTGAGGCCCGGGGAAGCTAAATGACTTGCCCGAGGTCATGAGTCAAAGTGTGAAAAAAAAAAAAAAATCAAGACTCATAGCCAGGTGTTTTTGGCTCTAAATCAAGTGCTGAGTACCCTACGTTTTGCAAAGAAATAAGTCAAAGGGGGTGGGGGGACGGTCAAGGAGGCAGCAGAGAAAGGAGCAGCATTTATTGAGGCCATACTGTGTGCCAGGCACATGCCAGGTGCTTTACATATACCACCTCATTTAATGACAACATCACACCTCCCCAGAAGGTTGTTCATTCATTCACTCACCCATTCGTTCACAGCATGTACTGACCTAGGCACTGGGAAGATAAATGGGATGTCATGTGTGGCAGTGTATGGAACGGTGCCTAACACACCCTCTCAGTGTGGCATCTGGCCTCCCTCCCTTCCCTGGGCAGTTCCCCAGATCCCCCTCTGCCAATAACAGAGCGTAGGGAAGGACTGGGCACCAGCCACAGCCAGGACCAGGCCAGAACCAAGGTAGAGGGTGGCCACTGAGCGTATGGGCCTCCTGGCCCGGAGGACCCAGCACCTGCCAGCGCCCTGTGCTCAAGGGCTCTAATCACAGTCCCGCCCGGCCCACAGCTGGTCCCGGGATATGGGGACCCATACGGGGGTGGGCAGCGCAGAAGGCTATTTACCCCTGGTCTGTGGTTCGGATCCGGTGGTACCTCCCATGGGTCTCACACCACCTCCCAACGTGGGTGCTAATCCTCCCAATTTTACAGATAAGGAACTGAGCAGTCAAACGGCTTATCCCAAAATACTAAGTGTCCAAAGATTCGAAGAGGCAGAAGTGGATTCTGAACGCTGGTCTTTTGACGCCAGCCCAGGGCTCTTCCCAGGGCTCCACAGCGGGCGCCAGTCCGGGCTCCTGTCCCCTGCGGCTCACGAAGGCTGCCTGGAGGTGGCGCCGGGAATCCAGCCGCAGACGCGAGCTTTGCATTAAGAGCCCAGAGAACCCTGGAGGGAATGCAAGTCTGTGCGAGAGACGGGAAGAAGGAGGGAGGCGGCAACAACGAAGAGGAGCCAAACGAAAGGGGTCAGGACCCAAGGCCCCGCTTTCCCAGAGTAAAAGGCCGGGGCGCCCGCCGGGGGCAGGGGCTGGGGGCGGGGTCCAGGGAAGGGGTGGAGCTACGCGGGGCGTGGCCAGAGGTGCGCGAGCCAATCCGGAGTGGCGGCTGGGCTCAGGCGACGAAATACACGCTAAACACGCACAGGGGCGTGGGACACGTGGTTTTAGCGAGCAGGAGGAGCCGGGAGAGGCGGGAGAGAAGCGGAAAAGAAGGTGGAGGACGAGGGGACCAGAGGCCCGGCCTGGGACTGCCTGCGGGGCACGGCGCCTTCCAGCAATGTGTCCTGCCTCGGGGCGTTCGCACCTCCCGCTCCGGGCCCTGCAGACACCGGGTCCGGGAAGAAGGAGTACGAGGGTCCCTGGGGACCCAGGAGAGACAGGGCCTAAAAGGGAACGGTCGTATAGGACGAGGCGGGACGGGAGGAAATGAACATGTGTTTACCACCACGACCACCGTATACCAGGCACTGTGAAGGGGGCTTTGCATGACGAAATTCGTGCCACTCACTCAATCCACCCAACTACTCTTTGAGGAGGAGAAAAGAGAGGGGGAGGGGGGAGTGGAAATAGGAGACAAGAAGACAGCAAGGGTAAAACAGGGAGACGCAGAGGGAAAGCCACGAGAGAGAGGTACGGAGAAAGATGATGTCAGAGGTGCTGGGGATAGGGAGGCGGTCGATCTCCTGGCTAGGAAGGGGAGACGGCAGGAGGAAGCCAGTCTTCGTGTCACTCAGCCTGGTGGCTATCAGGACCTCAAGGTTAGGGCTGTTGGCTGTTGGATTCTGATTCTTGGCCCACGTCCCCTCAAGGTCCCACTGCCACAAATGCTCAACGTCTTCTGCTCTCCTGGGGGCTATCTTCCCGGGTATCATCGTTCTGGGGTGAGGAGCAGTTTGGACCAGGATAAGCCAGCCTTGCAAATAGCCAAACAGATTTACTAGCCAGCTGCACGAAGGCGGAGCTGCTATTACGAGCCGAACCTGGCCCACAGCCCCCTGTCCCACAGCGCCCCTCCTGGTCAGGTTAGGTACAGATAGGGATACTGATAACTTGGCTCTTTAACAAGTATTCTAGAGGCTGGGGACACGGTAATGAATAAAATAAATGCCCTGCCCTCATGGGGCATTATAGAATCATTATAAAATGATTACATTCTAGTGGGGAGATAATAAGCAAGCAAACAAACACATATCTGTGAACCAGTGAGAAATGCTTTGGAGAAAAACTGAGCAGTGTAAGGAGATAAAGACTGACAGGGGTACTATTTTGATTTAGTGGTCTCTAAAGTACTAACATTTAAGCAGAGAACTAAAGGAAGGGAGGGAGGGAACCGTGTGTATGCCTGGGGGAAGCGTGTTCTAGGCAGAGAAAACAGCAACTACGAAGGTGCTGAGGCGGTATGTGCTTGGTGTGTTTGAGCTGCTGGCATTCCCATCATCTGGTGGCTCACTGCCTCATTCACAGGGCAGCTAGATCTCTGAGCATTTTGCCTGGGGGTGGGGAGAGGTGGAATCAACCCACTCACCAGCCCTGGTCACTACAGGCTTTCACGTGGGAGGGAGTCAGGTGAGCTAATGTAATGTATAAAACTGGTCCTCCATCTTCCTCCTTCCCCAAACATGCACAAAGCAAATGCACAGGGGCCCACACTGTGATTTCTCATGGGAGCACTGGGGACAGACTGCCCCAGATCATTGCAAAGGGAGGGAAGAGAGGAGGGGAGCAATGTGGAGGGCTCCCACCTGCCTCTGGAAAATCCCTTCTGTGTTCGGTTCCTGGGGAGCCTGCTTTAATGGATGGATAAGAATCCTTTGAAGGTAGTCTACTTACTGCCTGTGCACAATTGCGCACTGGTTTCTTCCCCCAGGTAGGTTACACAGTTCGCCTCCCATCAGGCTTAGGGTCCAAATGTGCTCAGTAGATCCTCCCATGCTAAATAACTTCAGAGGGAGATTGGAACCTGGCTCCCGTCCCAGTGATGCCAGTGCTCCTGTCAGAGGCTGCTAAATGAACTACAAGGTAGGCAGGCACTTGGCAGCAGCTCTGCAGCTGGGAAGCCCATCCCCCTGTTTGGTTTAAACCCAGGAGAGGGACTCAGTCAAGGCTGCCTAGAGAGAGCAGCCAGGCGGCCCAAGGGCAGTCTCTGAAACACACATTCTTGTCCTTTCAGAGGAATGTATTGCTGGGATGAATGGGCAGGGGTTATGCCTGGGTCACCTGGCATGGACAGGGTGGCAGAGGGCAGGCAGAGAGTCCTGGTCTTTGCTTGGCCACCTCGTGGTTGAGCTGCTTCCTCTTTGGCTGGGCAAAGCAGAAAGTTGAAGGGCGTGTGACACATCAGGATAAGTGCATGTGAGCCTCTTGTGTGTTTGTGGGCTCTTTGTTTTTGAATTCCCAATACCTAGTACAATGCCAGGCACATAGTAGGTACTGAGGAAAATTTGGGGCCATGTGCAAACCTAATATGGGTACGGGAAACTGCAGGGGTGACACTGCACCCCAAATAACTGACCACATGGGGCCCTGGGCACTGTGGCTCTCTGAGTGGCTCTACAATGTGGTGCTGGTGGTAAACTCTGGAATCAGGCCCACTTGGTTCAAGTGTTGGGGCCACTGTTTAGTAACTGTGTGTGCTTGGGCAAGTTACTTAACCTCTCTGAGCCTCAGGTTCCTCTTCTATAAAGTGGGGATAAAAATACTTCCTGACAATATTGTTGTGATGATTGAATGAGAACAAAGCACTGAGAATGGAGTCCAACACGTAGTGGGAACTATATAATATTAGCTGTTATTATCATTTTCTACCTTAAGGGGATAGAAACTAATGACCCCAGGTCCTTGTCAACTCTGATTCTATTTGTCTGTGATGTCATTAATCAATAATTTTATTACTTTCTGGCATTGAAATACTCCTGCCATGATTGTATAAGTTGTCATCTGTGATCTGCCACATGGTAGAGCCTCAGCTCTGGAGACCCACCCACTCCCTGCTCCTGGCATGAGGCATGTGAGGGGCCCCCCACAGGCTCTGGCTCAGTGCCAGCTGCCCCAGCCAAACGCCCATCCATCTGTCCCGGCCCCTCTGCCCCACCCTCACCATCTGTCTCTACCAGTGCCCATCGGCCTGGGTAGGTCTCAGCCTCAGAAGACAAATGGCCCGTTATCAGAGCTGTTGTGGAAGGTGATGGATCGCGTACCATGATGCCAGGCAGGCTGGGCCAGGCTGGGAGTGGGGGCACAGAGTACAAATCACCAGGGAATGAATGCCATTCATCATGGCCTGCTGCCTCCAAGGACAGGTGACACCTGCATGGGCTCGGAGATGTCCCTCCTCCTGAGCACAACAAGCAAGTTAATGAAGCCTGACCTGGCCCCTGGCAGGAAGGGCTGGGGGTGGAGCCTTTCCTCTCAGGTCCAGCCTCTGAGCAGGTCTCCTTCCTCCCCATCTCTCTCTGCTAGAACTCCAGACTCCTGCCCGAGAACTTACTTCCCCGTTCCCCATGGCCCAGCTCAGCCAACTCTGCAGCCTGGTGCTCCAGGCTCCCAGTGCCGCCCCCCAGGCTTACCACTCCTCCCTCCAAGTCCCTCCCTGTCCTTCCACCAGACCCACCTACTAGTCCTCGGTCAACTCTTGCTTTGGCTGAGGACACTGGCTCTTCTCGCCCAGTCCACACTCAAGAGTCTCTCTTAAAACTCACCTTTGAGACCTCCTCCTTCAGGAAGCCTTGTTGGATTTGCACCACCCCTGTCCTAACCTCCCCGCCACCTCCATCATAGGGAGCAATTTGTGACAAGTATCTTCCCTTCATTCCAGCTATACCGTAAGCACTTTTAAAAGCCTACTGATGTTACCAACAATAACACCCAGTAGTGGCGTGGCCTCACAATGAACCCCTCCCGCCTCCTGCTACACACTTGTGTCCATTTCTCTGTTAGCACGTGTCTTGCGCTCTGCCTTACAGTACATGCGTTTATTCCAGGACTTGACTCCTGCACCAGACTGTGCATCCTTCTTTCTTCCCCCAGTGCCTTGCATGGGATATGCTGCATAACAGGTGCTCAGTTAATGAGTCGGAGTGAATCAAGGAGAGACTGGAAGAGGAAAATCAAGGATCAAAGGAGCCTCCCAAAGACCCTCAGGTGCAGGACGCCTTCTCCATTTTTGCCCAGCAGCAGCCGTCCTCGGGACCACACTCAAAGTTAGAACAGGCATGGCCTCAGGAGCCCAAAGACCTAGACTTGGGTCCTAGCCATTGCCACGTACTGGCTGTGTGGTCCTGGGAGAGTTATGTAACTCTTCCGTGCCTCAGTTTCCTCATCTGTACAAATGTCAGGTTTTAAACTCCCGTGAGGATAAAATAATTATCGCAAAGCACTTTGTAAATGGTAAAGTTAGCCAGTATTTTCTATGGAGGAGGTATAGAGCTTGGTATTGAAGAGCACACCAGAAGCCAGACTGCCTGTACTCCGCTCAGCGCTCCGTCACTTTCTAGTGCTTCTCTGTGCTTCAGTTTCCCTAGGTGCAAAATGAGGCTCACGTTGAAGAGCACACCAGAAGCCAGACTGCCTGTGCTCCGCTCAGTGCTCCGTCACTTTCTAGTGCTTCTCTGTGCTTCAGTTTCCCTAGGTGCAAAATGAGGCTCACAGCACCTAGCTCAGGAGGACATTGTGATAATTGGGTTAATATATCTCAAATTCCTGCAACAGTGCCTGGTGCGTAGTTAGCATCACACAGTGTTACACTTTGGGCCTTTTTAGCAGCAGAAAACAGCAGCCTCTCTTCCTCGCTGGATGCATCCCTGAGTCACAGCCCAGCAGCAAGGTCTGAGATGCCTTCCCCTGTTGCCCACCCTAAAGCAGGAAAATAACTACTGGGCTTACTTTCTGATGTTCCTCCTGTGCCCACGGCAGATGCTGTTAACTTAATCGCAGCTCTTTCCCACCAAACTTACACCCAGCTTCAGGATCCTTCTCAACACAGCACTTCACGGAGACATGACGAAGTGCCTGGAGCCCTGGAGAGGAAATCTCCCTGCTATTCCTGCCTTAGGCTCTGTGCGCAGGCCCTGGGAGACCTGGAATCTTGCAGGACGGGGTTGGGGGCACTCACCGGAGATGTTGCTGGCAAGGGACAGGCTCTCACAGTGCTGGTCCTGGAGGGAGGCGGACACAGGGTTCAGCCCCAGAAGGAGAAGGGCCTGTGGGCACAGGGAGATGAGGGACAGTTAGGCTGGTGCCATGAGCAGTGTGGCCTGCAGCTTCCTGCCTCCCCTCGCTTCCGCCTCTTAGTCCAGTCTCTTCCCAGACACTTCTCACAGTCTCCTCCCTCTCCTCCCCCCTTGTCCTCTCTGTCTGGAAGATCTGGAGCTCCCCTGCTCTTGGAGGGGCCTGGTAGGGAGGTGGGTAAGTGAAGGAGCCCAAGCTCCAAGGGCAAAGGTGAATTTTATCCTCGGGGCTGGGACCTCCAGCGAGGCTCTACCAGAGGAAGCCACCTCCATGCCATGGGATCCCCAAGCATTGCCCAACTGTGTCCCACCACACACACACACACACACACACACACACACACACACACACACACACACACACGCTGTTAACTTAATCGCAGCTCTTTCCCACCAAACTTACACCCAGCTTCAGGATCCTTCTCAACACAGCACTTCACGGAGACATGACGAAGTGCCTGGAGCCCTGGAGAGGAAATCTCCCTGCTATTCCTGCCTTAGGCTCTGTGCGCAGGCCCTGGGAGACCTGGAATCTTGCAGGACGGGGTTGGGGGCACTCACCGGAGATGTTGCTGGCAAGGGACAGGCTCTCACAGTGCTGGTCCTGGAGGGAGGCGGACACAGGGTTCAGCCCCAGAAGGAGAAGGGCCTGTGGGCACAGGGAGATGAGGGACAGTTAGGCTGGTGCCATGAGCAGTGTGGCCTGCAGCTTCCTGCCTCCCCTCGCTTCCGCCTCTTAGTCCAGTCTCTTCCCAGACACTTCTCACAGTCTCCTCCCTCTCCTCCCCCCTTGTCCTCTCTGTCTGGAAGATCTGGAGCTCCCCTGCTCTTGGAGGGGCCTGGTAGGGAGGTGGGTAAGTGAAGGAGCCCGAGCTCCAAGGGCAAAGGTGAATTTTATCCTCGGGGCTGGGACCTCCAGCGAGGCTCTACCAGAGGAAGCCACCTCCATGCCATGGGATCCCCAAGCATTGCCCAACTGTGTCCCACCACACACACACACACACACACACACACACATGCTCTCCCACCTGCCTGCTGAGCACTGCAGACTCACAGACCTTCACTAATGCACCTGCCTCCCTCTCCACCTCCAGAGATGTAGGCGCTCCTGGCCTCTTGTTTAATGAGCTGCTCCCTGAGCCCTCATCCCTGCCTGGCTAATTACCTATCACTACAAATTGTGCCTCATGGTTTATCAAGCCCTTTTACATCTGCAAGGACACTTTATTCTTCTTGGCGCTGGTGTGGCTGTGCCTATTTGCAGATGAGGAAACTGAGGCTCAGAGAGGTGAAGGGATAAGTGTGTCTGGAGAGATGGCTGTCCTATTCCAGGGAGAACATTTGCCCTTTAACCTCCCCGAGGGCTCTATGTCACTCTCATTTCAGAATTTCAGACCACTTGGGAGGAGAGTGGCATGGGCCCCATACCTGGAGGGCTGCCCCTTCTTCAACAACATCCTCCTGCAACCATTGTGTCCCCTCCCTTGAGGTCACCACCCTCCCTACAGATTTAAAGTCACAGAAACCTGGGGTCTAGCCCCAGTTTTGCTGTGTTGCTACGGGCAGGTTACTTGCCCTCTCTGTGCTTCAGATGCCTCACCTGAAAGCCCTCCCACGCTTACACGATGCAATGTATGCAGAAGTGTTTTGTAAATGGCACAGCATGCTGCATGAGGACAGGGATTTTGTTTTGTTCGTGGCACTCATATTTACTGATAAGTTAATGAATGACATTGTGTTTCAGGTATATAATAGGCACTCAATAAGGCCATGTTGACTGGTTTAAACTTGGTGGTTTTTATTTAGTCAAGGGTTGGAAGAGAGGAGGTTGTTTCTCCCGGGGTTTGACTTGCAAGGGGTTAAGAAGCACGGGGAGGTTGGGGAGGGGGAAGCATTGTAACCGCCCCTCCCCCCAGCTGTGGGTCCTGGGCACCCAGTGACTAGCATGCTCTGTCACCTGATCAGGATGGTGAACCTGAAGCTGCTCTCGAGACTCTTCACCACCCCTGCTCCCCTGCTCTTCCTTCTGGGGCCCCCTCCCTCTGACTCTCTCCAGGGCCCCCTGGCCAGGGTGCACAGCCTCTGCTCATTTCCACACTGTGTGCAAAACTCACGGCAGAACTTCACACACAGACTCTTAGCTCTGGAAGCTGTCTCAGGACTTCACAATGGAAAAATGAGACCGGGAGAGAGGCAGGGGCTCGCCCCAGTCACTGAGCGAGCAAGTTGCTAGTGTAGACTAAAGCCGGGTGCTGGCCAGCTCACGCAGCAGCCCGTAGCCCTCATGCAGTGCTGGGACTGGGTGAGGAGGGAGCAAAAGTTAAAGGACTGTCAAAAATCTAGTAGACAAGACATGTGCTATTTTAATGCAACGTATTTTTTTAAACCTAAGTTAGTGACCCCCAATCCATGATGAACAAAATATCAAGAACTTAAAAAAAAAAAAAGCAGGCCCAGTAACAGTGCTGGGCCATATTGGTGCTTGGGGCAAAAGGAGAAATCAGTAGTAATATTGAAAGGTTATTTATCATGACGGCTGAGGTTTCTGGCGCCTCTGTACATGTCGTGCTTGAGGAGAACGCCTGGCTCGCCCCACCCTGGTCCACCCTGCCCATGTGCTTTCCCCAGCAGGACCCCACCGCCCCTGCCCCGTGGCTGTCCGTCCTCCCTTCCCCTCGACTCTTCCCCACTCACCCTTTCCGGACCTCAGGACCCTCTCCCTATCCTTAGAAGCAAACTAACCCACGCTTTTCCGAAGGCCAGCTTTCTGTGCTCACTTGGAGGGAAGGTCCTCCCTATCCCAGCCCACCAGGGTCATGCATCTTCACCAGTACCCACTCCTTTCCACTCCTGTCCTGATGATGATGGCAGGCTCTGCACCCCTCTCTCCCTCCCAATAGAGTAATCCCCACCCCTGCTCAGAGTCTGGTCCTGCCCCCACCTGCAGGAAGCACCCTCGACCCTGATGACTCACCCGCATTGTCCTCTCAGTGACACGCCTGAGTCCTTCGTGGGCTTTGTGTACTCCATGCCCTCGCTGGTGCACTCCTTCTGTCATGTCATAGGGGGTCTCTCTGCTCTCATGGGACCAAGCTCCAGGCTCCCAAGCACCCCCCAGCCCTGTACCCCCTGTCCTATGCTTGGCACTCGGGACACTCAGCACACAGTGCTGGGGTTAGCTAACTTGCTCTAGGGACTTGGGAGTGATTATAACAAACCCTGTCCTATGCTTGGCACTCGGGACACTCAGCACACAGTGCTGGGGTTAGCTAACTTGCTCCAGGGACTTGGGAGTGATTATAACAAACCCATTCATCTCTCTGGCCCCAAGGAACTTCCAACACTTTATTAATCAGTAATTAAACCTCCCAGTCTCCAGAGAGATGGAGAAATATCTTTACCCTCATTTTCCAAATGAAAACACAGAAGTGGAGAGAGAAGGAAGCCACCAAGCCGGCCAGTGGCTCTTGCTGGCTAAGCAAAAAGCAGTGTCCTCATGACAAAGCTGCTCAGCTCACTCAGAGGGGCAGCTCAGCTGCTGTGCCCAGAGGCCCCTTCCAAAGGGGACTAGGAATCCCTTCCAAAGCTTCTCACCTCACCCCTGCCCATGCCACCTCCCAACACACACACACACACACACTCAAACTGGGGCTCCCAGACCAGCTCAGCCAGAGGCAAATTAGAGAAACTGGCAACACCCATTCAAAAAAAGCCCTGGTGCCTGACATTCCACCATTATACATCTAACCCTTAAGCCCTGCTTTGTGCTCGGGTCTTTCAGATCCCCCTTGAAGGCACATCATGTTCTCTTTGCATCCAGTGACTAATGTCTCTCCGGCACCCCGCCCCTTCCTATGTCTTCACACCTTTGCCCCCCGTGCAGTTTTCACCACCTCCTCTCCCTGCCCTACCTGCACCTGCTGAACGCTGCATTCCTCAAAAACCAGTTCCAGGGCCCCTTCCCTTGGCAGTACCTTCCCCAACCCTCCCAATAAAGCAACTCAGTTACCCCTTCAATGTGCCCCTTGTCCCCAAAGCACTCTGTACATGTGCTGGACCCTGTGCTCATGAAGCCACAGATGGAGGTGTTGGATTAGTGCCAAAGCACGAAAACCCTCAGTTCAAAGACTTATGGCCCAAGGTTCTGATTAGATGGCAAATACATGGACCAGAAGTTCTGATTCTCGCATCTCTACGTTGGGATCCACAGAGGAGCAACGCAAATCCAGATTCATCACAAAACCAAACCCAGTGCCACAGGCAAAGGGCTGGTCTGTTCTCAGCTGCCTTTCGCTCTGACACTTATGTCTCCTCGGTTCTTAATGGCTCACAAAGTCATTCTCTACCAACAGAGGGCCAGTGTCGCATTATGCAAAGAAAATGCTTCTTAAAATCCCCAAACCAACCTTTCCTCTCAGGAAAGTTCAGCTCTATAGCAGTCTGTGCCTGCGCCACCTCTTGCTCTGCAGAATGTTTGTAGAGGCTTCCGGTTTACTGCTGAATCACACTTCCGGGAAGAGCCCAGAGTTTTCCTGCGCATTTCCTTCCACCACCTACTGATCTCTGCTTCCTTGTTCACTAGTTTTCTATCCCCAGCAATAAGCAATTACTGCACTGGCAGGAACAGGCCCCCAAAGTTTCAAGGATGTTGTTTGTTTCCTCTTAAAACTTACTCTGGAGTTCATGAACACATAAGGGGGGTGGGCAGTGTGAAGACCCTGTAATTAGGTGCAGAATGGTGTGTGTATTGACAACCACTTTGCTGGGGAAGGTTCATAGCTTCCTCCTCTTCTCACCAAGGTCTAGCCCCCCTGCAAAAGGGTGAGAACTAAGATCATATAGTGAATGGGGTCACCTTAGAGGCCTGGGCCTCCTAAACTGGACATGTCATCCTCTCTGAAATCAAATCAAAGTGCTTTTGGCCTTAGAATGTCCACTTTCTTGGACCCTCCGTTCGCTCCTTCACTCCATCATCAGCCCCAGCCACTGGCTCTCCTTTCAGAACCTTTTTTTTTTTAAGAGGTGGGGACTCACTGTGTTGCCCAGGCTGGAGTGCAGTGGCTACTCACAGGCAATCTCACTACCAATCAGCACAGGAGTTTTGACCTGCTCCGTTTCTGATCTGAGCTGGCTCACCCTCCTTTGACAACCTGGTGGTCCCCCACTCCCCAGGAGGTCATCATATTGATGCCAAACTTAGTGCAGATACCCAATGGTATCTACAGCCCAGAACTCCAGGGCTCAAGTGATCCCCAGTGTGTGCATTTGAGTAGCTGGGACTATAGGCATGCACCACTGTGCCTGGCCAGAACCATTTTTGACACAGAGTTTTCAGGACTTCATGGGATTTACTACTTTCCAGCTAGTAGAAAAACCAAAATGGTGCTGAGAATCTGAAGCTGGCAGAGCACTAGGTTCACCCAGTAGCTAATGCCCACTTCCGTACACCAGCCTGGCAGCCCCAATTCCCCAAATAAAACCTGCACCTCAGCTATGAATCTCTCCAATCGCCAAAGAGTCAAACCTTGAAGGTCAAGTCTGAGGACTTAGGTGTGGTGCAGCTCCATTAGAGCATCACATACAATGCCTGTCCCAGGACCCAGTGGGTCCCTGACATGGAAGGGACACCATGCTGCAGAAAGCAGATGGGGCAGGTCTCATGCTCCCCATTTTCAAGCTGGTGTAGTTGAGGTGTCCAAGGTCACAGAATTGTTCTTAGAAGCCGAAGGCAGACTAGGACCCAGTAAGCAGGTGGTCCATGTCTGTCTTGCAAGCTGATGAATGATGGAGGAGGGGAGGATGCCTCCGGCCTGGCCAGGCCCCAGTCAGCACAGGGCATTGACAGGAGGGACAGGCAGAGGAGATGGCATCGGTGCAGGAGCCTGAGGAGGGCTGGGGTGGGAGGGCTGGGCTTTGACAGCTGCCTGCTCCAGCTGCTGCCCACGCCCCCACTCCCCGGGCCAGCATAGAGCATGGCAGAAATCAAAGCTGCCATCCCAATTCCCAATGTGACTTCGGTATAAAGGTTAATCACACCCGGAAAATGCTTATTAGAGACCATAAATAACTATGTTGCTGAAGCTCAGTTTAGTCTTTAAGGCACAAAAGTACAATTTCCTTTGATGGGATGACTTGGTAATTAACCTTTTGGGGAGGGTCCTGAAGGGCCACTCGTTGCTGAAGCTCAGTTTAGTCTTTAAGGCACAAAAGTGCAATTTCCTTTGATGGGATGACTTGGTAATTAACCTTTTGGGGAGGGTCCTGAAGGGCCACTGGAGGGAGGGAGGGGTGGCCTAGAGGCAGCTGGGGCTGTCCCCACGTCCTAAAAGTTCCAGAGGAACAAGGAGAAGAGGGCCTGCCTTCCCTCCTCTTTCATTGGCTCTGATGCTCAGCTGGGGAGAGCCCCCCAGGAGCAAGGGACTGAGCTGGCCTCTGACAGAGCCACAGCTGCAGTTCTAGAGGGATCTTTCAGCAAGATTCCAGCCTCCTGCTGAGTTCTGAGCCTAGTCCTGCCACTGACTGTGCGACTTTGGGCGAGTCACCTGGCCCATCTGGGACTCAACTTCTTCAGCTGTGATGCAGGGACAATGTGGTCTTTCTTACCCATATCATGGAGATGAGGACCACCTGGGAGGAGATGAAGAGAGGAATGCTTCTGAAATTTAAAGTCCCCTACAAGTGTCAGCTGGATCGTTATCATGACTTGGCTACTCTAGGCCCCAGAGTCCTCCAGAATCTCCCTCGGTGACAGAGAGGGCTGACCGGGAGGAGCAGGTTCCCTCCCAGGCCCTGGGGGAGGGGCTGCAGGCAGGACCCAGGCCTCTCCCCACCCTCGGTCAGGCTGTTCTGCCTTCTCTGTAAGCTTTCCTTTGGGAAGGTGTTTTTCAGCTTAAAAGGAAAGTTGTGTTTTTGTTTTTAAAACCACCAGATTTAGTGATCTCTCTAACCCCCTGCTGGACTGGGATTCTACATTTAAGGAGTCCAGGACTAAGTGCATGATTTGAAAAAAAAAGGAAAGGACTTCAGAAGAGGTGGAGAAGGACAGACACACACACAGGACAACAGCAAGACAAGGCGGACATAGCTGAGGTCTGTGGAGTTTCAGGCAGGGCCGCACAATGTGACCGTGGGGCAGGCTTCCTGCGGGAGGTGAGTTTGAGGATGGGCACGGCGAACACTGTCTGTCAGAAGGATAGAGAGGATCTTCCAGGCAAGGGGAGGGTCCTGAGTTTGTGGGGGGTGGGACCAGCTGCATGTGGAGGGGCTCAGACACTGGGCTGAGATAGATCCAGTAGGCCAGGAACACCGAGCTGGATTTCTGAGCAGCAGACTGTCATAGCTTCAACTTCACAGTTTGCAGGTGTGGAAACTGAGGCCCCAAGAGGGCAAGTGAGAGCCCATAGGAGGCAGTTCAGTAGGTTAGGGAAGAAACCTTGCCTGCCCTGTCCTGCAAGACTGTGGCAGACCCTGGCTTGTGGCCCATCAGAGGCCCCTGAGTCTGTGTGGCCAAGATGGCAGCCTTCCCTGGTGTCCCCAGACGCAAGGCCCCCATCACACACCACCACCTGCTGGCCGAGGTCCTGGGGTCCTCAGGCTCCACAACCCCAGTATCTGACCCTTCTGACTGCCTTGCTCCTCACTGTGTTCAGGTGTAGCCTGTTTAAAGCAAAGCCAAGAGAAGAAACCCTAAATGGGAAACAGAGGAGGGGCCATCAATCAACATTTCTTTACAAAGCTGGCTCCCTTGTTGCATTTAAAAACTAGGATCTGGTTTGCAGAAATAAAATATGTGTGCAATCAACTCTTCAAAAATCTGTCTGTGCCTACAGGGGATATATCTGTAATCACCTGCTGATTGAATACCGGGGAGGGCAGGGCCACACATGCAACTGCATGGTTTCTGCACAGCACAGGTGCCGGGGGAGGGGTCAGTGGCAGCTAGAATGGCAAGCTGTGCACAGCACAGCAGAGACCCTCAGGGGGTGCCCCCCAAGCA
>NW_007729655.1:63112-63688 GCF_000696425.1 Galeopterus variegatus
ATCTCCTGTCTACAGTGAAGGGGAGGGTTCCCTACCCTGAGTGTTCCCCACCTCCAGGCCTTCTCCCTGGGGCCCCGGGCTCAGGGTGTGCCCCCACCTCTGGGCCCTGCCCCCCTGCTACTTTCCTCCTCTGCCTCCCCAGTGCAGCCTTGCAGCAGGGCTGGAACCAGTGGACCACCTGGTTCACCCACCCCAGGGGCAGTGAAGGGCAGTGAGGGCCTCGAGACCCCAGCCCTGGAATTTACACATGACCCTCCACGGTCCCAGATACGCTGCTTGGGTTATAAGCTCCCTACGGGCAAGGTCTGTGTTTGGCTATTTTTTTTCTGACACAGAGCAGGCCCCATACATGTTTGCGGAATGAATAAATGAATGCCTGGTTGGGTGAATAAATGACTGGATGGCTTTGCATATTCTGCAACCTTTATCCATGGAGTCCCATAATGATTCTCACAGGATATTGGGACGGACTCACTTCTTTTCCCTACTTTCCTCTCTCTCTTTTCCTCCTGCCAGGCAGGAGCTCCCTCCTCCTCCTGGTCCTTGCTTCCTGCATCGACCCCCACCTTGGGCTCC
>NW_007729655.1:63905-65835 GCF_000696425.1 Galeopterus variegatus
AGTGAGCGGGAACCGGTCTGTATGTGGGATCCGAACCCTCAGCGGGAGCGCTGCCATGCTCTCAAGCGGCGCACTGTAGCAGTGCACCACCGGGCCGGCCCCCCACACCCCTTTCCTTGTCTGAATATGCTCTGGCTCCAGGACTCACAGGAGGTAGAAATTCAGACCTCCAGCTCTGGGGCCAGAGAGAGATCCACATGGAAATCTTTCATCTGCCCCCTCCCACCCGTGTGACCTTGGGCAAAGCACTTAACTGAACTCCAGTTTCCCCATCTGTAAATGGGGCTAATAGGGAGGGAATATTTACACCCCAAAGCTCTTGGAGAGATTCAGCAACATGGTGTATTTAAAACAGCCTGGGGCTGAATGTGCCAGAAGCACAATGGTAGCGATCATGATTGCTCCACTCTGTGCAAGCTGCTTCCTTCCTAACTTAGCCTTTCTGCCCAGAAGTGCTCCCTGACTGGTCCCCTCCCCACCCAGGACATGCACACCCACTTTCCACCACCACCCTGTTCCCAGGGGCCAGCTGCCACCTGCGAAAGTGGAGCGTGCATGCATGATGCGGGCTTGCTGGGCATGGGGGTGGGTGGGGGTGGGCGAGGCACTGCCCTGGAGCACTGCCAGCCTCCCATCCCTGTCTCGCCTCCTTTTCTGCCTCTCATGCATCCATTCTCTTCCCATCTTGGTATGATTCACTCAAGACATATTATCGTGGCTCGTGCCTTCCTCTCTGCCTCTCTCCCATCCATGTTCCTCTCTGTCCTGTCTTAACCTCCCAACCTTTCTTGGTCTTCCCTAACCTCCATTTTTCCTCCCTCCCTTCCTTCCTCCCTCTCTCCCTCCCTTCTTTCTTTCTCCAGCTTTTACTGAAGGCTTGCACAGGAAAGACCCTGTGAATTTTCTCATTTAATCTTCAACCCCAAGAAGTTGGAGCCTTTGCTATCTTCCCACGGTACAGAGGACCAGCTGATGCATATGGAGATGACTGTTACCACAGTAACTAGAGGGACTGGGATCAGAGCTGTGTTCCTGCCCCGGGGCAGGTGGCCTGTTTCCTTGCCTGTCCTGCCTTCCTCTCCCCCTCGTCCTCCTCTTCCCAGGCACGGATCCTCCACAAGACACGTGGATACAGTTTTCCGCGCAGCCTGTCTCCCTGGCAGCTGCCGTGGGAGTTGGGGGGTAGACACCGGTAGGACCCTGTTGAGGGTGGGACTCCTCAGGAAGGGCTGAGATTGGTTCTCACAGAGAGGGGACCCCAGCCTGGGGCTATGGTCCAGAACCTGCCCCTGGGAGCCATGTAGCCATAAGCTGTGAGTGGCTCCCAGACACTGGGAAACCATCCCAGAGGAGGTGGGAGAAAGAGCCGAGGCGTCAGGACAGCTGCAGAGACACCAGCCATACAGGTGACACTATCAGCTGTGCTCATGGCTCAGCTACTCTCTGATAAGTGTAAGGTGAGGGGGATTTCAGTGCCAGCCAAAAAAGGATCTCCTTTAACTAGCTGCATTTTAAATGAGATTTGAAGAGGACCAGGAGGGAGGCGTGAAACTGTCCGATGGCTGGAAATTAGGTTCTATTTTATTAGAAAAGGCTAAAGGACTTGAGGCTGTTTTTCCTGGAGAAATGACTGCTTTCCAAGGCCATGAGGAACTTAAAGGGGGCTGTCTGGACCACCAAGCCCACCCAGCAGGAAGATCTAGGGCAGAGATTAGAGATAACCATGTAATCTTCCATAAGATAGGCGATGGCCCTGTCCTCTTCTCCTTTGCCTGTAAAAGAAGTGAATTAGACAAAACCAGAAGTTGCCAGACAGTGCTTGGTGTCTGACCTGGGAGATAAAAAAAATCCTGTTTTTCAGGCCTCAGACCAGAGATTAGGGTTCAGTAGGCCTGAGGGAAATTCAAGGGTCCTTATATTTTTAATGCTC
>NW_007729655.1:66379-68031 GCF_000696425.1 Galeopterus variegatus
CTGAAATGCACAGGACAGTCCCCACAGCCGAGAATTATCTGGCCCCAAACGTTAATAGTGCTGAGGTTGTGAAACCCTGGGCTGGTGGGTCTCGAAGCTTCCTCCCAGCTCTGAAGACATTCACCTGCCTGCCCATCATGGGGGTGGGAGGAGAAATGGGAGAAGGAATGGGAGAGAAAGAGGGAAGAGGCTTCAAGACAGGAAGAGGCTCTGGATCACACTCTGTCTGGCAAATACTCTGTGTGACCTTGGGCCTGTCATTCCCCCACCTCCTGGCCTCAGTCTGAAGGCAGGGGACTGGTGGGGGTGACCTCTCTTGGCCAGCTGCTCTTGGCCTGTCCTGGTCCTGCCTGGTCAGCTCCTCCAAGCCCCTTCCTGGGGGGTGGTGTCCGGGAGAAGCAGGAAGGTACAGCAAGCCCTGCCTGCTGATGAAGCCGAAGTGGGGGACCGGGCAGCACAGGGACAGCTCACATGGCAGCCCCTTCCCAGAGTCGGTGACCCGGGCTCACCCTGACAGAAGGCTCTGAAGCTGTCTGTCCCCAGGGCCAGCACCTCGGAGGCAGGAGGCAGAGCCAGGTCCTGGACTACCAGAGAAGGTGGGCTCCTTTTTCTTGGGTGAGCCAGGGGACAGGGACAGAACCAGTGTGGGGCTGAGTCCTGTGGGCTTTGGGTGAGCCCACCACAGAGGAAGGGCTTCCTTGCCTCACCGGGGCCCTGCGATCCACTGAATGTCGTGACTCCTGCCCCCACTTGGCAGCAGGTGCGGGTTGATGAGTGAGGACCAGGAGGGGGAGGGTCCCCCCCAGAACCTGCAGCCCATAAGGGCTCTGAGTAAACCACAGGGTCTCCTCTCCTGCCCTGCCCAGGAGATTCTCCTTCTTCAGTCAGCCCAGCCGCAGGTGTCAGGAGGAGCTGCTCCGTCACTGAGTCGGTACAACAAGGTGCAAAGAGCGTGGCAGGAGAGTCTACTGGGCTGAACCAGGGACTCTGCCAGCCCGTGAGTTCTAGCCCCAAAGGAGGGCTTTGGACCAGAGGGGTTGGAACTGGTCTGACCGATCGGGTTTGCCGGCACGAGCACAAACTGTTCCTGGTCTACAAGGCAACGAGTACAAAAATCGAGAGGGAGCATTTGGAAACTCTGATGTGAGTTTGTCCTTGATGTGACATCCAAGCGTGTTTACAACAGACTCGTGTTGTTGAGCAGGGTCTGGACCAGTTCAGATGTTGTCAGACTGGCAGGGGGATCAGGTGGTACGGGAGGCACAGTCAGGGCCACATGCCAGTCTGCCACGGATTGGGAAAGCCACGCGGTCCCTCCCCACAGCTGGTTTGGGAAGTCCTGCTTTAGCTGGAGGAGGAGAGTCTTGGGTGATGGTGAGGCCTGGCGCAGAAGGGAGGAGTGGGGTGGGCAGCAGTGGCTGGGGGAGGGACCCCACCCATGAAAGCAGCAGGTCCCACTCATTAAGCTTTGGTGGGGAAAGCCCTCAGCACACAGGCATTTCCTCCTTTATTCTCCATCATGGTCCAGTAAAGAGGACACAGAAGCCCAGAGAGGGTGTGTGACTTGCCCAAGGTCACCCAGCCAGGAAGTGGCAGAGCCGGCTGCAATCCCAGGCCTTCTGCCCGGTCAGCTTTAGGGACAGTGCTCCTTC
>NW_007729655.1:68240-77257 GCF_000696425.1 Galeopterus variegatus
GGCAGAGCCGGCTGCAATCCCAGGCCTTCTGCCCGGTCAGCTTTAGGGACAGTGCTCCTTCTACAGGGATGCTCATGAGCCCCACCATTCCTATGCCCCAAGTTTCAGAGCCTGGCAGTGGCATTCACTGCCAGGCCATTGGGGCCCAGCAATCTGGAGAGAAAGGACACCACGGGCTGCCTCACCCCACCCCTGTCCATAGGGAGCTGGAGGGTTGGAATGTGGATTGAGGGACAGGATTCCATGGAAGGAGCAGGAATGCGGGTGTTCTCAGCCACCTCTGCCTTGCCTAGCTACTCCTGCAGAAGAACCAGGGCAGTGGTGGGGAGGGAGCCCCAGGCTGCCACCAAGGCCTCCCCCTAGTCCCCTAAGGCTCCCTGGACCTGTTCTCTGAAGACCGTAGCTTCTGAAAAGGCTCTTGTCCCTTTGTCTCTTCAGCCCAGCTCCAAACCGCCCTCTAGCGACATCTCCCACCAGCCCTGCCCAGCACCCCTCATGACGCCAAATGCTGCCCTTGCTTGCACGTGGTCAAACGTGCTATGGGGACTAGGGGCAGAACACGGGGCAGGGTTGGAATCTCTACGTGGTGCTAAGTGGTGCTGGAAAAGCAGCCCTTGATGAGCCGTTGAGTCTGTAATCTGCAGGCAGAGGCAGCGGGGCCTGTCTAGTTGTCATTTCTGCGTCTCCTGTCGCCATAGCACCTCCACACACAGACAGATGCTCCGCAGGGAGCAGAAGCAGGGATCGGCCCTCCCTTAAATCCAGCATCTACTGTGCACCTACTAGGTGCGCAGTTCTGGACTTGGTGCTGGGCACACAGAGTTTTTGTCTTCAAGGGAATCCTCCTGGCCCAGGCAGAGCTCAGAATCTACGGTAGGAATGAGGGCTTGGGTTAGATGCAGGGGACCAGGGGTCTGCGTGGGGTCTGGTTAGTAAGTGTTTTGAGCCCCCTGTTGGGGGGACACACTGAAGAGCTGGAAGGCCTCATGTTGTTGGAGAGCCCAGGCTCCACCATGAGCTAGAGGCTCACAGCAGGGGAGGGGACGAGGAGAAAGCAAAGACACAACCAATGAGAGATGACAGACTGGAGGGCTTTCTGGAGGAGGGGGTGGGGATGGTTCAGGAAGACTTTGGTGCACATGGCAGAGAGGGTTAGTGCAGAGAGACTGGGGGCCAGAAGCCCCAGCAGGAGGGACAGCAGGGCCAAAGGCAGGGCGTCCAACCAAGGCAGAGGGCCAGGGGTGAGGAACAAGAGATTCGGGCAGCATCTGGTTCCTTCCCCTCTAGAGTGGGATGGGAAGACTTGAGGGGGTCATGTGTGTGGCCCTGGCACAGGAGCAGTAAATCACCTGGCCAAGAGCAGCTGGGTGCAGGGAGGGAACGGACAGGAGGAGGGAGGGGACAGGTGGGGCTCAGACCAAGCCCAGGATTCAAGGAACAGCCTCCCCCAAGGACCAGCCTCGTCTGTCTTGGAAGATGAAGGGGTGGCTGAACCTCTTGCGCCCCCAAACAGGCATGTGTGGCCAGGGGGTGGCCAGCTGCACCTCTGGGAGTCAAGCCCTGGCCTCAAGCTGGCGGGTGCCGCATACCTGCCTTGCAGGTTTGACCATGCTTAGAGGACAGCAGAGGTGGTGAACACACAGTAGCCTCTGAGGCGGTGGCAGGTGGGGGGACACTATTATAAACACCGCAAAAGTAGCTCACTAGCCAAGGGTCCTAGCATGTGTGTGTGTGTGTGTGTGTGTGTGTGTGTGTGTGTGTGTGTTTAAAGATGAGAGAGACGGAATGGCCACTGGGAAACAGGAACACAAAGGCAACAGGCTCTGTTCCTTCTTTACTCTGCTGCTGGGGGAGGAGGGTGCCCTGACCCAGGGGCAGTGGGAGGGTATGGGTGGTGGGGGGAGTTCCTTCCACCTACACGCATCAGCAGCCTCCACACGTGGTGCCTTAGATTATCCCTGCTCCCTGGGGCTCTCCTGACAGCCGAGGAAGGGTCTGGGCATCAGGATAGGAATGCAGGGGGATGAAGAAATTCGTGTGAGAAATGGAGGAGGGGGTTGCCGGAGATGCCATCTCTAGCCTTGGAACCATGGGCACATGCTGTCTTGGGTGCTAGGGAGAAAGTAAAAAGCAAGAATGACCAAGAAAGACATGCAGGTCTTTTTTTCTTCCTCCTATCATATCATCTCTCTCTCTCTCTCTGTCCCCTCCCCTCCAGGCCTTTCTCCCTCTCCTGCCAACTTTAGCAAATGGTCTGCATTTCTACCTCACCCTTAGTCTCTGTCCGTCAGCCTCTTTTCATGCTTTCCATCTTCTTTAATAATAAAATCATCCACTGTCCCCTCCCCTCCAGGCCTTTCTCCCTCTCCTGCCAACTTTAGCAAATGGTCTGCATTTCTACCTCACCTTTAGTCTCTGTCCGTCAGCCTCTTTTCATGCTTTCCATCTTCTTTAATAATAAAATCATCCACCTTGAGCAGGCCTAGGGGTACCCAGCTGGGCCTTTGCTTCTGACAGTGGGGTCAGAGCCTCAGTGCAGGGGGGCCTGGACCCGTGAGGACTATGCCTTGGATAGTCCTAGACCCGGTTTTCTTTCCTAGACTTCACAGCCAAGCCCCTTGTCCTGGGCCTCCCTCCCTCTCCCCATCTCTGCTCCCAAGCTGCCCACTTCTGGGCTCCTCTAAACGAGGAAGGGTCTTCCAGAAACCACTGAGCCCTTCACACATCTGGCCAAGGAGGCTGGGAAAACAGGATCAAAGGTGGAGAAAAGTCCCCACTGTAAATGGCACTGTTGCATGCACTCTTGCCCTAACCCTTCACCCTGGGCAGGCTGCCTTCCAGACCTTTGGCTCTATGCACCTGCCAGGGATACTGATCAATAAGCTGTCCCAATTCTCCTAAAAATCCTGAGGTCCCAGCACTTAAAGGTTCAACTAAGATTCCCACTATGCCTCATGATAGCCCCACTACCTCTTAAAACTCGGTGAGTAGACTCCAAACTAGTCAGTCACTTAGAACATCCCCACCTCCCTGGTTCTGCCACCACAAAAGCAGCTGGACCGGTTTGGCCAGTTTCTCTTCTGGGCTCTGACCTAGGAGCACTGGCTCAGGACCAGACTGGGTTGAGGTTGGAAACAAGCTGACAGGTGGCAGGGGCAGGTGCACCCTCTGCAAACCCCACCACTGAGCGCCTCGCTGAGGCTGCTTCCTGGGCCCAGAAGGGCCGGGGCTGGGATGGTGAAATCGTCTGGGTTTATAGGGCAGAAGGAACATCCTCAAACATCTTCATTTGTTCCAGAAACAGTTTTATGACTGCTGGGTGCACAGTTGCCAAAGAACACATTTGGCTAAAGCATTTGAACCAGTGGTTCTGTACACAGGGGACCCGTCTCCCAGAAGCAAATCCTGACATGCCCATTTCACAGAAAAGAAAAAATTCATCCATGTTCACGGAGTCTTTCTCCCTCTCTCACTCCCTTCCCGCCTTTCCATTTTGTTGAAGCAGACACCATTTACTCTGAGAATAAGCAAACAATCTATTGCCTAATAGAATCCAGCCAGTTGTTTTCAAAATAATTGTTTGCATCTGTGAGTTAATCATTTTATATTATCCTCCATACGAGTCTCTACTTTTATTGTCAAATGTTGTCACACGTCAGAGATGTTCAGGGGGCCAACTGCAGGCACCTCTGTCCTTTGACTTTTGAGCTCAGCTGATGGCTGGTGGCCCTGTCCCTTTTCTCCAGGCACAGTAAAAAGTGCTCTGGGGCAGGAGACTTTATATCTCCAAGCACCCTTCCTCCACCTCCTCCCCTCACCTCGCCTCGCTTTAATGCTCTTTCTTAGACTGAGAAAGCTGGTAAGATTTATTAAGTAACTACTAGAGCTAGTATTTATTAAGCATTCACTATGCGTCAGACACTATTCGATTGTGCTTAATTTCACAGCTGACCCCTCATGAAGTTATTATGATTATCTCATAAAATAGGTAACTATTTCCTCCCCTTTTTACAGATGAAGAAACAGAGGTTCAGAGTGATAACCTTACTTGCTCAGAGCCTCATAGCTGAGTCAGGATTCAAGCCTGCAACTGTTTCACCCACTGTCCCCACCCATACGAGAAGATGCTGACTGCCACACTGGGTGGGGGGAGGGATGGCTGCCCACGAGCACCCAGTCCAAAGATGAGCATTTAAAAAGGACATGATGATTGGGCCGGCCCGGTGGCGCACTGCTACAGTGTGCCACTTGGGAGTGCGGTGGCGCTCCCGCCGAGGGTTCGGATCCCACATACAGACCGGTTCCCGCTCACTGGCTGAGCGAGGTGCGGCCGCAACGCCGAGGGTTGCGATCCCATTGCCAGTCCCGGTCCAGTACGGGCGCAACACAGAGGGTTGCGATCCGTTGCCGGACACGAAAAAAAGACAAAAAGGAAAAAAAAATAAAAATAAATGAGAAAGCTGGTAAGATTTATTAAGTAACTACTAGAGCTAGTATTTATTAAGCATTCACTATGCGTCAGACACTATTCGATTGTGCTTAATTTCACAGCTGACACCTCATGAAGTTATTATGATTATCTCATAAAATAGGTAACTATTTCCTCCCCTTTTTACAGATGAAGAAACAGAGGTTCAGAGTGATAACCTTACTTGCTCAGAGCCTCATAGCTGAGTCAGGATTCAAGCCTGCAACTGTTTCACCCGCTGTCCCCACCCATACGAGAAGATGCTGACTGCCACACTGGGTGAGGGGAGGGATGGCTGCCCACGAACACCCAGTCCGAAGATGAGCATTTAAAAAGGACATGATGGCAGTACTTCCAAGGGACTCTGCGAACAGGGACCTCCAAGAATCTAAGCAGACAGGAATCATTTGTAATTAACAAATTCATTCTTTGACTTTGAAACCGCAGCTAAAATCTTGACCTGACCATCTCTCCAAAATGGGCTCATGCTGTCTTTTATTGATAGCATGAACAGTTAGGGTAGAGTTGGCACTGGGAGAAATCACCCAACCCCCTCTTTTCACTGAGGGGCTGACTTTGAAACCGCAGCTAAAATCTTGACCTGACCATCCCTCCAAAATGGGCTCACGCTGTCTTTTATTGATAGCACGAACAGTTAGGGTAGAGTTGGCACTGGGAGAAATCACCCAACCCCCTCTTTTCACTGAGGGGGAAACAAGATAGACCCCAGATCACCAGCTACCAACCTGCCCTCCTCCAGACACAGCAAAGTGGCAGGAGTGTCATCGCTGAGACTCCACCCTCAACAGATTCTCCAAATCACTGGGGTGCCACATAGGCTGTTTGTTGCTTTCTTTTCTTTCTTTCTTTTTAAAATAACTACAGTGGGCACAGAGGGAGTTCTAGTCTTTTCTGCATCATAGATGGCTCTTCTGCTAAGGTGGTCGGGGCATCTCTCAGCCTTCTTTGTTTTGACATGACATCTGTATCCCATGGTACCAGCAGTGGGTTCTCCAAATGTACAATACTAAATCGAGGGAGCGACAGTAAAACCATTCATCCAGTCAACAAACATTTGTTAAACACTTACTGCGTGCAATGGGTTATCAGGCCCAGTGCTGCGAAGGCTGAGAGATGCAAAAAGGAGTGTCCAAGAGCTGCTGGTTGCTTTTCCTGCATTATTTCATTCCTCTGAGGAGCAGCCACCTGGAAACTTTTTGAAAGCAAACTCTGTGCCCGGCTCTGTTCCAGGCACTTTCCATGTAGTATTGATTCATTTCATCCTTACTTCAACCTTACAAGTTAGGTATTGCCCCCATGCCATAGCTGGGGATGATGAAGCCCAGAGAGAGTACTTAGGTCCAAGTACCATGCATCGAGGTCTCTCAGATGGGAAGGGGCTGAGCAGGAAATCGAATCTGCTGCACCCCGCTCTTCCTGTGAGCTCACAGCCCTAAAGACTGTGTAGAAACCAACACCTTCCACAGAGACATGAGAGGTAACAGGGAATCTAGTCCAATACCCCTGTTTACATACAGAGAAACTGGCTCAGAGAGGGAAGGTGACCTACCTGAAGTCACACAGCCTATTGAAGGCACAGCTGGGACCAAAGTCAGGTTCACTGACTCCCAGGCTGATGGTCTTTCCACTCCAATAGCTGCTGAAATGATCAGCTCTGTGCCTAACCCCCTAATTCTAGGCCACACCATGGCCAGGCCTCAGGCCCGTGGGCTTGGCAAGAATCATGGGCACTTGGGGCAGTGCCAAGGGGCACTTTTGAACCCTCAACTCCGTCTTCAGTGAGGCTGAACTCAGCTGGCTGCTGGTGCTCTCTGAGGAGCCAAATGTTAGAGAGGGTGAGAAATGGATTTTCCACTTGAGCTCATCCTCACCGGCTCTGGGTCAGTGTCCTGCTTTTCCACAGTCTATACACTCCTTGAGAATGGAGCTGGCCCACGTCATGGTTCTCCATAGTCGGTCATATCAGATCTGAACGGCTTGGCCTGGTTTTCGATCCCCTTCCCCTCCTTTGCTCCTGGTCTGTGGCCAGGCCAGTTGTCCCCACGGCAGCCCATGGCCCTGCCCTGGGTTCACATTTTTGCCCTCCTCATCCCTCCTGCCAATGATCCCCTAGAAAACCTGGCTCTGTGTTACTTAATCAAAGAAACACTTGGAAATAGCCCAAATGTGCACGATGTAGGAATGGCAAAGTATATCCACTCACGGGTAATATGCAGACATCGACAGTCTCCCTCCAGAGGCTCAGGAATAACATGGGACAGACCTGGCCTGTGACACAGCAGGTGAGAGGGCTCCCCAATGGCCACAGCTGTGCCCACATCTGCACTCAAGAAAAGGACCTGAAGGGATTATTTTTTAAATGGTAACAGTAGATGTATTAGGAGAGTGAGGTTGTAATAATTTTCCCCTCTGGTTTCCAAACTTTGCCTAATGCTGCTAAATTGCTTTTATAATAATAGCAATAAAACCAGCTCCCAGATCTCCCTGAGAGGAGATACAGCTGGTGGGTAGGTGGCCCAGATGTGCCTGACCCCTTGCCCCTCCCCTGGGGGTAGAAACAATGTCTCCTCCTCACACATGAACACTCATACACACATCGTCTGTCCCTCGATCACACACACACACACACCCCATCTCTTTCTCACACACACTCCCAGTGCTCTGCATCCAGTACAGTGCAAGGCCCATGGAATAGGCCCAGGAGAGGACCCTTTCCCAACACTGTCTGACTTGCTGGGGACAGAGCTGGACTTCCAGGTCCCCTAGATTCATCCTTTCATACTGACAAAACTACCTGAGCTCTCAACTGGCAGAGGTCTAGGGTGAGATTTAAGTGGCTTAGAATATTTTCTGGTAAAAGCTAGCAAAACAAAGCCTTAGACCAGAGTGCCTGGTTTTCAATTTTGACTCTACCACTCACTGGCTGTGTGACCTTGAACAAGTTCCTTAGCCTCTCTGTGCCTCAGGAATAATTCCTACTTCCTTGGGCTGTTACGAGGACTAAACGACTTCATATTTGTAAAGCAAATTGTATATTCTACAAAAATAAAAGAAAAAAGAAACTATTTAATTGAAACCAGCATTAGCTATCCACTTGCTCACGGCCCCTCATTCAGTCAGTATTTATTGAGCACCTACTGAGTTTATTAAGCCAGACATAAAGGGCATACAACTCACCACCTAGCAGGAACAACAGAAAAAAGACTTTATTTTAGGAAAACATGATCGTTCTAAACAGAGATCTGCACACGATTCTAAGAAAGGCCAGAGAAAGAACATTTATCTATTTCCATGTAAACTTGAAAACAAAACCCACCACCCATAGTTCAATCCTTTGAGTCCATTTAAAAGATTGAATTTGGTCTAAGTGGTTTGTGAATTTAGACCAAGGTTTGATACATACGAGCCTTTTGGAAAATATTCCCATTCAATGCCATCTACTCAAGCTCTCTGGATGTTTTTCTTCCTACCTCCCTGCAGTCTCCCTGATCATCCAGAAAATAATCTCTGGGTTCACCTGCAGCCCTCAGGTAATGGGCAGGAGAAGGGATATGGGTTCAAGGAGACCAACCTCTGTTACTTTAAAAAACAATTTATAAATATTCGGGAGGGGAGAGGATGGGGAAATCCTCAGTAACTGGTAAAGACTCAACTGATGAACCAGCAGCAGTTGCGTTTTAAAATCTTGGTGGTTTCATTCAACTACTTTGTGGCCGATATACCTACTGTGGGTTTAATAACTGATGGAAAAATAAAACTCAGTCAATCCGCACCCTAGCCCAAGACCAACTCAGGTATGTTGCATGTAATCGCTTCTGAATTCCCTAAGCAGGGTCAAGCCCGTGCTTGTGTCTGGGGCTCAGGTCGTCCGCGCCGACCGTGCAGAGTCCTGGGACCCGGGCGTCCCCAGGCGGGCTCCGCGCGGGGTTCCCCGGCGGCGGCGGCGGCGGCGAGGCCCACCCATGTCTCCAGCCGGCTGCTGCTCTCGTGCCTGCACCCAGCAAGCCCGAACGCTTTGGGAAGCGCTTCGGCGCTGACAAGTGGCGGCTGCCACTAGCAGTGGGGCCGACTGCCGCCCCACCCCGACCTTTCCGGGCTCACACTACCCGCGGGCAACCCCCGGCCACCCCCGAACTTCAGCCAGCAGAGGCTGGACGTGCGGTCTGGCGACTTTCCTAAACTCCGGGCGCCGGGACCGCGTCGCCAGCCCCGGGACCCGCGGGTGCAGAGGCTCGGAGGGCGAGCGTGGCGCTCCCGGGCTGCGGCGCCCCGCGGGCCAGCCGGCCGCGCCCGGGGGACTGTCACCACGCCGGATGCACCGTCTCCTCCCCGGAGATTGCGATATTGATCAAAGGCTCCGAGGAGCGGGCGGCATCATCTCCCCGACTCGCGTCTCTCCACCGGGAGGAAGGGGCAGGAAGGAGCTCCCGGGACTAGGGCGGGGGCGTGCGGAGTCGGGGTGCTGGGGCGGGGCGGGGAGCCCACTACGGGGCCTCCTGTCCCGGGGCCGGGGCGTGCGGGGAAGAGG